>NC_136519.1:57981486-58038986 GCF_053919585.1 Euprymna scolopes
GCTTCAAAGAAAACTCCCACATCAGCTCAGCCAGCATCCCGAGACTGCGCTTCACTAGCATCTCTGCTGCCCCTTTCATTCATATCCTTTTGTCATGTGAAATCATCGACTTCAGCCAAGCAAACACAATGGCAGAGTCTGTTTTCACACAGATGTTGCGTAGTCCCCATTTTAAGGCCAGATTAACTCCATTGGTAACTGCATCCAATTCTGCTACATTAATATGGTTAGCATCATCCTTCTTCCGTAGCCAGGCCGCATCCTCTGCAACCACTCCACCCACTTCCAGGACAACCCCTGTTGCGATACTGCTTGCATCACACCACACGACTCCATCCAGTGTTCGCGGCACATTCCACATTCCCTGAACTGGGTCTTGCTTTTCCACTTCTTTCAGGACCTCTTCAATCAAGGTGGTTGTTCTTTCTCCCACTCTATCATCCCATACTCTACCTTTTGCATGCTTCTTGATGTAGCTGCATGCTGGTCTAAGCCAGCCGGCAATGGGGTAATGCATATCGAAAAAAGAATTCCAGGCCACTCGACACATTTCGTTTCAGCTTTAGTCCCAAAGTCGATTTCCCATCCAATTCTTTCAGTGCTTTGGCGACCAACCTGAACTTCTGTAAGTGAACCACGACTTCCCCTACAGTCACAAGAGTTTCATTCACTAGGATGTTGGCAATATATAAGCTAACGGCACAATCTCCCTTCCCCATTTTATATATATATGTATATATAGATCACAATGGGCATGGAATATGTACTTCCATTAGAGATAGTTTTCCACGTGGTAGAGACATCTCCTTAATTGCCCTATATGTGCCTTCAGGTGCACTTGCTCACACCACTGCATTTACATTCGCCCTCTAACGCCCCCACAACAGCGATTACTAAATTTGAAGGATATTGAAAAAATAAAATGTGAATATATTGGGGAGGTAGATCCAACTGCTTTTTATCTTAAAATAGGGATTATGAATGTCGTCATATACATATAAATAGTGTATTTTGCTTTCTGAAGAGCAGCAGTTTTTGGAATGTTTTTAAATGGTATTATACTTAAAATTGTCTAAATGGTTATGAAACAATTGTAACACCAAATGATGTTCTCATTTTATGTTTTGTTGCCTTGATTTTTGCAGACTTATTTTATATATATATATATATATATATATATATATATATATATTCAGAATGTGAGAAATTATATATATTAAATTCCATAGCCAAATAATATCGCAGCCCACAAGGGCCATAATAGTCAATAAACTGGAAGCCTTAGACTCGAGTTTTGCTCTCATTTGGGCTCATCAGTTAGACACATTCGAACTCAGGATTCGAAACCCGACAAGGGATACGGTCAACCAATCAGCTAATAACCCTAAGCCAATGTCTCATAACCCCTCGCTGATATTTGCTTGATTTGTGTTGGTTTATAGAATTTCTTGTGTGCAGGGCGTTTGCTCAGTTGGTAGAGTGCTTGCCTTGGTTGCAAGAGGCTCGGGTTTTGAATCCTGAGTTTGGATGTGACTTACTGATGAGCCCAAATGAGGGTGAAACTGAAGTCTTGGGCTGCCGGTTCGTTGAGTGTCATGACTCTTGTGGGCTGCGATGTATTTGGCTATGGAATTTATTATATATATATATATATATATATATATATATATATATTTTTTACATAGGCATCACCACATTATCAAAGCCAAGAGGCCACTCAAGGATAAGGGTTAAAGAGTGTACAGTAGAAATTGGACAATATAGTAATCATTAGTAATGAAAATTTGGTAAATTTGATAACTTATATGGAACGGCTCATCAAGAACTTATTTACGTTAGACTTGAAGACAACCATATTGTAGTCAGCCGGAAAGCAGGAAAACGGAAGACAATTCCACAGGCGTGCAGTTCTAAGAAAGAAGCTTTGTTCATGGAATCTACGTTTAGGTTTAGGCACAGATAAAGAGTGGGGGGAATTATTGATAGTGTTTACAGCTAGACGAGTGTTTCTTGTGAAAGTTTGGCGAGGGGGGGACCATAGATTGAAGCTCAGTCGAACACTTTCCATGAAAATAACGATACATCAGAGACAAACTCGCAACATCTCTTCTGTGAGATAGAGGTTGCAAGGAAGAGAAAAGGACATCTCCTACGAGGCTACAAAGTCTATTTTGAACTCTATCAAGGCAGAACAAGTCCTTTCTCCTGCCCAGATGTGGCAACAGTATTCCATCCTTGGACGTACCTGGCTCTTATATAGATAGAGAATAGCATCAGCAGTGAGATATCTACCGGATCGATAGAAAGATCCCACCATTTTTCCAGCGGCCTTGGCAACAGATTTGATGTACGTGTTCCATTTAAGATTAGGAGTAATGGTCAAGCCAAGAAGCTTGTCAAAACTTGAGGCCTCCTGAAGACGAGAGCCATTCATTTTAATTGATGCCAGATTTGGATCAGAATGTTGATGATGTAAAGAGAGAAGCTTGGTTTTAGATGCATTAAAAGTAACCAGCCACTCCTTACCCCATTGTACTACGTGCTCAAGATCAGAGGAGAGAGAATTGGAGAGAACTTGGTCGTTTACTGTCTTAGATGTGCTACCATAAATGGTAGTGTCATCAACATAGATGTCTACAAATGATGTAAGGATGTGATTTGGAAGATCATTAATGTAGATCAGGAAAAGAGTTGGGCCCAGGATGGACCCCTGAGGGACACCGGCATTAATACTGTGAGCTTCTGATTTTTGCCCCTCAACGACTACTCTTATGAACCTATCAGAAAGAAATGATTTTATAATTGAGAAGACATTTCCAGCAATACCATAGCTAGAGATCTTATGAAGTAAACCTTTATGCCATACCCTATCAAAGGCCTTAGATATGTCAAGAGCAATTGCCCTAGAAAGGTTGCCTCCGTCGAGAGATTTGCTAATCCTATGAGATATAACTGTAAGCACATCTGCTGTAGATCTAGCAGAACGGAAACCATATTGAGTGTCACTAAGAAGGTTATTTTTGTTGAGATGGTTGATTACTTCTGTATTTAACACAGATTCCAGCAACTTACTCATGACGCACAGGAGACTTATTGGCCTGTACTGAGAGGGGGATGAGCGATCACCTGAATTCTTAAATACAGGGCATACTGATGAAATTTTCCAGGGAGATGGGAAACTATTCTCCTTAAGACAACGTTTAAACAGTTTTGTAAGTATGGGCGCTAGTTCAGGTTGAAGTTTTTTGAGTACTATAATTGGAATACTGTCAGGGCCAGTTGCTTTACTGGAATCAAGGTTTTTGATTAGCTTGGCAACATCACGTACAGATATACGTATATCACATAGCATATATATATTCTATAATATAAAGCTGAATGTGTGTGTGTGTGTCTGTGTTGTCACGAATAGGCTCCTATATGGTTGACTATTTTAAAAATCTGATTACATATAATGATAGAAAATGAATTGAGACACAGGAATAGGTATGTTTGATCTGGCAGAATGGTGGTTCGTTAAAATTGAGGAGTTTGCATTCGCGCCTGGTCCACAAAGTATGGAATTAAAAAATTTAAAAATGAAAAAAAAAAAACGTTTACAAGTGTTTTTGATATAAATGTACATAAGAATTGTTTGATAAGTATGTTTTAACTTAAATAGGGATGGTATAATAAAATTGTGGGGTCTGCGTTTGCACCTGGCCTCCATAGAATGGAAATAGGCACAAACTTTAATAAAGACTTTTCGTATCTATCTGCGTAAGTATACTTTGATAATTATGTTTTAGTTTGAAGAAATATGGTATAATAAAATTATTTGCACCTGACCTCCATAGGATGGAAATATGTGACAAAGTTTAACAAGGTTTTTTAATATAGATCCGCAGAATATTTCAGTTTGATCAGGTATGGTATAATAAATTATGGGGTTTATCTATTTTATTTTTACTTTCATCATATTTTGCTTTGGTTTTGATACCCCCAAATTCAATCCAAATTTACAACCCTTCCTTTTCATAACCTATCATATTTTCATAAATCAGAGTCCATTGTCTATAAGCTGTTTTTGAACCCATTCAACAACGGGTACGTTTGCTAGTATATATATATATATATATATATATATATATATATATATATATAAGAATTGTTCCGATCATAGACCCTATTAATGACTTACCTGAAATACATGCTGTGAGAAAACAAGCCACGTTTCCTGCAACCATTGCTCGAATTACCATTTTGACCAAATCATCCCGCCTCTGTGGTGCTAAAATTGTCAGTCCACCCAGCATGATTCCAATCGAACCAATATTGGCGAATCCACATAATGCGTATGTAGAAATTACCTCAGAACGCTCCTAAATGAAAAGAGTGCAAAGATAAAACCAATATATTACAGGTGTAAGTATGTGCTCAGATTATCCATATAATATTCCTGGCCTTCTTTGGGTTAGTAGCAGCGACAGGGATAGAAATTCTGAGTCTTGAAGTGTTTCTGGTTTAGGACAACAAAATTAAATAAATAATAAAAAAAAGAATTCGTCTTTGCAAGCCAACAACCGCCGGATTTGAGATCACCACTGACACCAACTTTCGTCTGTCTGCCTCTCACTGACCTAACCTGTTAACTACTTTTATACATGTCTCCCCCGTGATTTCATGTGATTTCGCATGACTTCCACCAGAGCACACCTAACAAAGCAAACTATGGGTGCCATCTTGATTTCTCTCTCTCTTTTTTCGCAACCTCGCCCGACGCAGTAAGACCTCTGTTTGTTTGATCTATTTTTCCCTTTCTTTTTTCCCTTTCCTTCTGCTAACTTTAAACAACATGCCTTACTCTGGATCACATTTCGTAATCCCTCATCCACTGTGGCGGTCGTCTTTCCCTACTTGGTCTCTGAGATGTCTCGCCATCCTCCTGCTGCAGATCACTCACCACGGTTTCATTTTCCACTGGCCTGATATCAAGAATATGTCTCAGTACTCCATCTACTGCAATGTTGTTGCTAGTATTATTCCCAGTTATGCGTCCTCTGCTCCACTGTGTGGTACATCGCACCCATACTTCGTCACTGAGTTTGATAGCCCTGGTTGTCTCCATCTCCCTGCTTGCTGGCTCAACCCTAGGATACCTCCATGAATATTTGAATATTGACAGGTGTGGAACTGCCCTTTGCTGTTGCCTTGATCTAGGTGACATGTTGTACCAATAGACCGCTTGCTCAGTCGAGGTGTTCCCTCTCTTTCCTACTGCCTTTATTGTCCGGTAGTTTCTTTCTACAATTCTGTTACCACTGGGTCTATAGTCAGCTCTAAAGAATTGACAAACATTCTATTTCTTTTGCACATCGACAACTGGTGCCGATCTAAAAGCAGTACTATTGTCAGTTAGAAGCTCTTCCACCGGACAGCACTCCAGAAACACCACGTCAAGGGCTGCTGCTATTTCACTGCCTGTTTCACCTTGCAGCCTTTTCCATAGGACAAAGCGCCCGAGGACACAGTCGATCATCATCATGTAAAGTCGACCCCTGTAATGGGTGACATCAATTGTGAGTCTTTCCCAGGTCCCAGTCACACCTAGTTCTCCAGCTTCATGCACCCTTGGAGCAGGGTCAATTGACTGACACTTGTCACAAGTTCTGACCGCTTGCTTCACTGGTTCTTTTGGGATACTCGGATCAACTTTACTCACCAGGTACAATGTCCTCTCTACCCCTATATGGTGCAGATTGTACAACTATCGCACCCCAGAGTTATCCAGATGAGTCACTGCAGCAATATGCTCTTTTGTTCGCACAAGCCAGCTTTTCTTGTGAGAGCATCTGCTTTGTTCTTCTTAGAGGCAACCATAATTACGTGCAGCTTCAAAGAAAACTCTCACATCAGCTCAGCCAGCATCATGAGCATGCGCTTCACTAGCATCTCTGCTGCCCCTTTCGTTCATATCCTTTTGTCATGTGAAATCATCGACTTCAGCCAAGCAAACACAATGGCAGAGTCTGTTTTCACACAGACATTGCGTAATCCTAAAATAAGGCCAGATTAACTCCTTTGGTAACTGCATCCAATTCTGCTACATTAATATGGTTAGCATCATCCTTCTTCCGTAGCCAGGCCGCATCCTCTGCAACCACTCCACCCACTTCCAGGACAACCCCTGTTGCGATACTGCTTGCATCACACCACACGACTCCATCCAGTATTCGCGGCATATTCCACATTCCCTGAACTGGGTCTTGCTTTTCCACTTCTTTCAGGACCTCTTCAATCAAGGTGGTTGTTCTTTCTCCCACTCTATCATCCCATACTCTACCTTTTGCATGCTTCTTGATGTAGCTGCATGCTGGTCTAAGCCAGCCGGCAATGGGGTAATGCATATCGAAAAAAGAATTCCAGGCCACTCGACACATTTCGTTTCAGCTTTAGTCCCAAAGTCGATTTCCCATCCAATTCTTTCAGTGCTTTGGCGACCAACCTGAACTTCTGTAAGTGAACCACGACTTCCCCTACAGTCACAAGAGTTTAATTTACAAGGATGTCGTCGATATATGAGCTCCCGGCATAATCTCCCTTCCCCTTTTTTTCTAGAGTCTTCCTAAGAATGGTCAACATGATCTTGGGTGGCGAGTTCAGCCCGAACCCTACCCTTGTAAGGCAGTAGGTTCTGCCTTTATATCTGACCAACTAGTACTTTCAGAGTTTCTTGGCAACACGGAGTTGCAAATAGGCAGATTTTAGATTGACCAACTTAGAGGCACCGTTTCCTCCATGCTCTGATGGTCTCACTGCATATATCTATAGCATCATCCCTTTTTTGTTTTATTTTACTTCAGTCGAGGTTCTCAAAAATCATGGGGCCCACGACCTGGGGCTAACACTTAAACTCTACATGAAATACATATATATGCGAATGTTCCATTAAACTTCTTTATCTCTCAAACACTGAGTTAGTATAGAAATTGAGAACATAGTGTTCCTCTCCCCAATTAACCATTTTCATATACTGTATTATATCTTTAATTTTGGTCTCTTAGTCTTACTGAATTCCAAGACAAGAATTTATCAAGTCTGGTGGAGTATCCAGCTTCGTGCTGATATTTAAGGTAACATCACTTGGAAAGGGTGCACCATACCTCGTAAAAGCTAATGTGAGTTAGATATAGTTAGGAGATTTTATTTGGGCTGCCTATACTATGTGATTTTGAATATTTGGTCAGGGTTTCCTTCTAGGGAAATTATCCTCTTGCCAGATTGTCCTGACAAACCCCTGTCCAGAGAGACCTTAGACACTCGAGGACAGTGTCTAGTAGGCATTCAAGTTCTCTCCAGTAGGCATAGCACTCGACGGTCGGTTCAATTCTCGGAAATCTAGTACTGGTCTGACCTTTCTTTTGTTAGTTGCAGAATGGCCTTTAATGGCAAGATGCCTGATTCAATATCATTTGTTCACAGCAACAGTATTCCCTCCTCGATCCATCTGTCCACTTCTTGTTCAAAATCCTTTGTTGCTCCTCCTTTGAGCGAGTTATCGTAACATGCCACCCTGTTTGTTAATGTAAGTGGTTCATTCTTCCATGCCCACTCCACTGCCCACTGATTCCCATCGAATTCTGCTCTAAAATCTGGATCTCTGATTGATATCCATTTCTTTTCTCCAACCTGTTTGATTCCTTCGTTGACCTGCTCTGTTACTGCACATCCAGCTGGTCTGAACCTGTGACACCCCTAAGTCAGCACATTACGTCAATTCCAACAATCGCTTGGACGCCAGGCACCAGCTGATCAGTGACAACCGCATTGACTCTCCTCCGGTGATCATCGATTTCAATTGTGACAGTCCTCTTACCTCGACATTTCACTCATGACCCACCGAATGCAACTACTTCGCCATTCCCTTTCCATCCTCTGAGAAGGCTAGTGTGCACCATGGAAGTGGTACAGCTAGTATCGATCGGGGCCACAGCTTCTTGTCCTTCTACCACAATTTCATGCTTGGGCATCTGCTGCGAGCGTACCATTATTCCCAAGTAGAGGAAGCCACTGCCACTTCAGCTCCCCCTTGACAGTTTCCTTCCACAAATGCCTGGATCAATCTGGCTATGATTGTCTCAGCATCCTCCTGTTCACGGGAGCTTAGCTCCAAATATAGGGCTAGCATGTCACCCTCCAGGAACAACAGTATCACTGTGGCAACGTCACCTATCTTTTGGAGCTTTGCCACTAGGTTGACTTTTTTTAGCCAAGCCACCACATCGCCTTCTCCACTGAATGGCTTTATCATGTTGTTCGCCGAAATAGCTTGAAGTGTTTCTGGTTTAGGACAACAAAATTAGAAATAAAAAAAAACAATTTGTCTTTGCAAGCCAACAACCGCCGGGTTTGAGATCACCACTGACACCAACTTTCGTCTGTCTGCCTCTCACTGACCTAACCTGTTAACTACTTTTATACACACACGGTAAGACCTCTGTTCGTTTGATCTGTTTTTCCCTTTCTTTTTCGCCTTTTCTTCTACTAACTTTAAACAACTTAAATTATCTCCAGTAATTACTGCCTTCTATAGTTGTTCTCTCCACATTTTGGCAACTCATCCTCTTACTTGCTTGAGTGGGAATGAAACCGCTATCTTCAGACATTACTCACCTAGAACTATAGAGATACAAAGCCTCTTTCCACTGCATCACAAGTCCCAAATTACTAGAGATAAATTACAAGACTCAGCATTCCTATCTTCTAGAGGTTAATCACTTGAAGAAGGCCAGAGGATGAGTTGGCCAAAACATGGTGAAACAACAACAACTATGAAGATGAGTCCACACAAAAAAAGAATGAATGCAAAATTCTGAAACTTCATCTCAAAGGATTAAGATAAGATTTGTGATAGAAGCAGTTTTGACATGCTTCCTAAAAAGTGAAGAGGTTATATCTCCCAACATTTTTTTTTTTTGCGTCACCCCCAAATTGTGACGGGATGTACTTTTTATTTATTGTTTTTTGCGTCACCACCCCCAAATTGTGACGGGATATACTTTTTATTTATTTTTTTTTTTTTGCGTCACCACCCCCAAATTGTGACGGGATGTACTTTTTATTTATTTATTTTTTTTTGCGTCACCACCCCCAAATTGTGACGGGATATACTTTTTATTTATTTTTTTTTTTTGCGTCACCACCCCCAAATTGTGACGGGATGTACTTTTTATTTATTTTTTTTTTTGCGTCACCACCCCCAAATTGTGACGGGATATACTTTTTATTTATTTTTTATTTTTTTGCGTCACCACCCCCAAATTGTGACGGGATGTACTTTTTATTTTATTATTTTATTTTTTATTATTTTTTAAAAATATTCAAATACTTATTTTGTTTAAATATTTTGAAAGTATTTTTGCATGCATAAAAGTTGGCTATGGACACATATTTCTGGATATCACACGTCATCAACATGACGCTGGCAAACGATCACATAACGACTACACAATCTGCTCTCTCTCTCTCTCTCTCTCTCTCTCTCTCTCTCTGTTTCTCTTTGTTTCTCTCTCTCTCTCATATTATATATATATATATATATATATATATATATATATATATATATATATATATATTCAAGCAAATATTATTAAATACAACGGAGACATTTTTTCTTATAATTCTTTTTTTCAATTTTTCAATTTTTCGTATTGTCTTTTTTGTTTCAAAATCAAAAATATTAATAAAGGATCCATACATGTTGCTGTTACGAGCGCTTTCGATTCGTCCATGAATCATCATCAGGTGTTAAAAATACAGGATTGCGAAAATGAGGATTAAAAATGAAAACTAAAATATATATATTCAGTGATTAGTTAAAATAAAAGTCGATTAAGAATAAAAGTCGATTAAAAATTCGAGTGTTAAAACCAGCAAGTTCGTAGACACAATGTACGAAGTCCGTCCAACACGGACTACGCAAGACATTTCAGCACGTTACTGCTTTTTTGAAATGCAATGTCATTTATATTAGGTTGAAGAGTTCTAATGTACGACGCTTCAAGAATCTTTAATTTTTTTACATTATTTTCCCGTTGTATAATTTTTGTGTTGTCAACGAGGACCTTTCTAACATTGGAGGGGGGGGGGCAGCTATATTTTTTTTTTAAATGTTTGTAAATCGCGCTTGTGTCGTTAAGGTGCATAGTTATTCGCCGGGACAACGTTGTTGTTGTATGCCCAATGTATGTATTATTTTTGGAGTTACATTCTCCAATAGAGCATTTAAATTTATACACTACATTGGTTTGGTCCAACGTTTTTATCACCGGTGAAGAGTTGTTTTTAACCACAAGGTTTTGTGTTCGAAATTTCCTATAATAGATAATAAATTTAATTTTAAAATTACTATCAACAGGCGTCAAGTATCTTCGTATAGTATTTTTTATTGCATTTTCTTCGATTTTTAATCCTCATTTTCGCAATCCTGTATTTTTAACACCTGATGATGATTCATGGACGAATCGAAAGCGCTCGTAACAGCAACATGTATGGATCCTTTATTAATATTTTTGATTTTGAAACAAAAAAGACAATACGAAAAATTGAAAAATTGAAAAAAAGAATTATAAGAAAAAATGTCTCCGTTGTATTTAATAATATTTGCTTGAATGAAAAAATGCTGCCTAAATATACCAATATATATATATATATATATATATATATATATATATATATATATATATTGTATGTGCGTATGCATACGTGTGTATGTATAGGTGTTTGCATAGCATATATACTTTGGTTAATAATGTTTTGACCAAATGCTATCAAAGAATCTAAAAAGGACTGATAAAATAAACTTAATAAACAAGTAATTTTCCTCCGAAAAGTTACTAAAACCTGACATAAAATCATTAACAAAACCCGACAAGTTATCCATTTGACAAAAGTTACCTCCCTTGTATATGAGTTATTTCCCTTTGAATGTTTTGCATTTTATCAATGAAAATCTTGTCACGGATATCTTTTTCTCCTTTGGCCTTTTATTTTGTTGTTTTGTAAATGTACATTTCGTCTTAAACCTATTAGCATATATTTAAGGTAAGTACTATTTAGAAAAAAATCTTTCTGTGTAACACAATAGGTTAATTCACATGACCTTTCGGTAACAACATTCGAACACTGTGATGGCAAATGTATTTCTTTGGAAGCAAAGTTCTGAGGACAGAAAAAATGACGTGTCGTATCAGAAGAGATACTAGACTTTCCATTATTTACTTGTTAAATTGTATTGAAGCAAATAAATACTCAAACATGTAGACAAAAGCAATTATAATTTTTGTTCCAACCATGAGTGATTTGGAGAGCTGTGTGTGCTGACTGCTGCCGTGCTGACTGCTGAGTGCTGCTCTGCTGCCCATATTTTTTTTTTTTTTAATTTATTTATTTTTTTTTATTCAATTTTCACCCCAAACAAGGCACAACGCCACTTTGAAGCAGGGGGCTACTATTAGGGAATTAATTAGCGGGGTCATTATGAAGGGAGAAGAGTAGAAAGATGTTTGTTAACATTACACTTGAACTTCTGCATATCATTGCAGTTGGGAAAGCAGAATCCCGGAAGGGAGTTCCAAAGACCCGCAGTTCTGGGGAAGAAACTATTGGAGTAAAAGGCTTTCTTGCACCTAGGGATCTCCACTGTAAAGGGATGAGACTTAGTAGCTTGTCGGGTTTGTCGGGGGTAGTTACGTCGGGGAGGTACAAGTGTTTGCAGTTCGTCAGAGCATTCACCATTAAAGTATTTGTAGAACAGGCAGAGGGATGCAACATCTCGTCGATGGGACAGAGGTTGAAGCCTAGATGACAGTTCAGGACCTATCAGGTTGGCGACTCTTTTTTGAACCCTGTCCAGGAGCGAGAGACAAGCAGCAGATGCACCAGCCCAGATGTGACAACAGTACTCCATACATGGGCGAATGGTTGCCTTTTAGAGGTATAGGATACTGGCAGGCGTAAGTAGTTTTCTAGCACGGTAGAGGGAGCCAACCTTCCTTGCAGCAGCCTTGGCAATGCTCTCAATGTATATATTCCAGTTCATATTCCCTGTAAACGTTAGGCCGAGGAGTTTAAAAGAAGTACTTTCAGGCAATGTGTTCTTGGCCATTGCTATTGGTGGTAGAGAAGGTTTCTTGTAGTTATTGAAGGAAACAAGCTTAGTCTTAGCAGCATTGAATGAGACCAACCATTTTTGTCCCCATTCCACTACGGATTGGAGGTCATCCTCTAGTGTTTCTGCCATTTTCTTGGATATGTGTTCATTTGTTTTCCCCTCATATCTGTTATAGAGAGTGGTGTCATCGGCAAATATACCCATCTCCGAAACAATATTATCAGGGAGGTCGTTTATGAATATCAGGAACAATAGAGGTCCAAGGATAGACCCCTGAGGCACTCCCGCATTTATGTCATATTGTTTGGATGTACGTCCGTCGAGGACAACTTTGAACAAGAAGGATTTAATTACGTTATGAATTCTTCCAGTGATTCCATATGATCTAATTTTCCTTAGAAGACCATCGTGCCATACCCTGTCAAAAGCCTTAGATATATCAAGGGCTACCGCTCTACCCTCCCCTGTTTTATCCAATGAATGGTATATACGTTCAGAAACTACAGTTAAGATATCTGCTGTTGAACGGGCTTGCCTGAATCCATATTGTTTGTCAGTCAGGAGTTTAGCAGCTGTTAGGTGCTGGACTAGGACTTGATTAATTAAGGACTCAAATATTTTGGCGAAAAGCGGGAGGAGGCTAATGGGGCGATAATTTAGTGGGTCAGTTCTTTCACCAGAATTCTTGAAGACTGGTACCACAGTGGCGGTTTTCCAGCAGTCGGGAAAACAAGATTCGTTAAGGCATTTATTGTAAAGTTTGGACAGAACTGGAGCAACCTCGGCAGAGCATTTTTTTAATAGCACAGCCGGGATGAGATCTGGTCCACATGCTTTAGAGGTGTCTAGGTTTTTTATAATAGCATGTACCTGAGAAGGGGTGATTTTTAAATCGTCAAGTGTGGCATCTGTTAGCAGAGGAAAATCAGGGAGTGAGTGGTGTACCGAGTTCAGTGTGGAGTTTGAGGCAAACCGACTGGCAAGCAGATTAGCCTTGTCAGTTGCCGTGCAAGCAACCTCATGATTGTTTGTTAGTGGGGGAATAATTGACTGTCCATTATTAACTACGCTGTTGTAGATTTTCCAAAAATCCCGGGTTCCTAATTTCTGTGCTTCGATGCGCTTTCTGGTGGTTTCAGAGTAATCTGACTTAGCTGTGTCTATCACTCTCTTACAATTATTTCTAGCTTCTATAAACTTCTGTTTATTTGAGCTGGACTTATGTCGGTTGAATCTGCGGAACGCATGCTGCCTTTGACAAATGGCAGCTGCACAAGCAGAAGTAAACCATTGGGGGGAGTGGGGCTTGCTATAGTATTTCCGTGCGGGAACATGTGCTTCAATAGCAGTTTTGAACCATTCAGTTGTCTCATTTGCACACTGTTCCGCTGGAAGAGTAAAGATATTTTGCCATGGGGCATCTCTGATGAGCTCCCTGATGGCTTCCCAATCAGCCTTTTTGTAATACCTCGTTGTTTTGAGTAGTGGGTCTTCAGTTTTAGGGCGAGAATTTAGGCTGATTTCTACCATTATCACAGCGTGATCAGCATTCCCGAGTGGGCTATGGGTATTTGTTGTACAGTCATTGGGAACCGTTGTCAGAAAGAGATCTAGAAGTGAGGCATGTTGATCGTGCTGGTCTGGGAAACGTGTCGGAAATATAACCAATTGAGATAGGGAATGAGATATAGAGAAGCTATATGTGGCGCTACCAGCTACGTCTGTGTGATTTGAGAATCCTAGCCAGTTACTGTGGTGGACATTGAAGTCACCAAATACATGTATTTGTGCGCTAGTATCGAGGGAGAGTGCTATATCTATGCTGTCTGAGACTTTGTTTATTAGGGTACAGTTTTGGTGTGAGGGAGAGCGGTAGAGAAAATATAAGTAGCTAATATTGTGTTGCATATTTAGTCTGAAGCACATAAAGGCCTGGCCCTCTGATTCTAGTTTTATTTCTCTAGTTAGGGGGAGGGTGTTTCGAATATAGACTCCAAGTCCATGCATATGTCTGTCCGAGTCCTTACGGTAGAGTGGGAGATAACCAGGCATGTTAAATTGGTTAGAGGGAATGGAGGAGTGAAGGTTAGTTTCACTTAATGCTAAGATATCCGGGGTGTTTACAAGGAGAAATGACTCAACATCATCTAAGTTAGTTCTAAGCCCGCGCATATTAGTAAATGCAAGCCTCAAGGGAGGAGGCAGGTTGGTTTTCTTTGAGTTTGGTCCTGGTTTAAACGTAACTTTTGCTTGAGCTGTCATTTCATTTTATTTTATTTAAAAGTTTCAGTTAGGGTGGATGAGTGAGGGGGTGCTGGACAAGTAGTTGTGCAGAATACCAGACATGCAATACAAGTAGACCATCAGCTGTCCTCACCCACAGGATTGTGGCCTCAGGAAAGCCCACCGGGGATGAGTGCAGGGTCCCTTTCCATGCGCGACATGGCACTACAAACATCCCGATATTTTACAACTGTTGATGGAGCAGCCGCTCTAAGCGCTACCAAAGAGTTAGGGCTCCTGTACTATCGGTCGGAAACAGCAGCCAGGAACTGTCAATCCGGTACCCTCAATCCATTAGGCAAAGCCAGCCCAGTCCAACTGCACCGACATATATCGCACTGCAGCACCCCACTGTGTCCAGTTTAGGGGGATGGGATGTGGCGGGAGTGGGGAAAAGCGGCGTTCATTGCCCTAGTCAGGAAACAAGGTCAACCACTGGGTGATTCAGACGAGTCCCTGTGATATTACCTCTACGCCTGGCCAATAGGCAAAAAAGGAGTATGAAAGTCTATCTCCTCCTTAAGCAGTTTAGGTTTGCCAACCGGTGATTTGTTTGAGTCACCAGCTCTAGGAAGGTTGTCGTCCAGGACTGAAGAGACCTCCCTCCCCTAGGTTTAGTTTCAGAGTTTTCCTTCTCCTAGACGGATGGCCTGGGAAGACCTACGGGTCCATCAGCTCCGAGGGGGTTCGCCCCGCGCCTGGGTCCTAATCCAGGTATTTCTGCGACCCCACATGGGTAGTTAATATTTATTGGTTATTTAGGTTAATATCTCCTGGAAAAATCGGGCATTTAGGTTAGCTTCTACAGAAGATTTTCACTCCTCAAGTGTGGTTTAAAAAGGGCATTATTATGCTGTCCATTTTCATTTTTACTGAGAGAGGGTATAGGTAAAAATTCATGCAGTGGAAGCAGCTAAATTTGCTACAGTATTGGATCGAGAGAGACGAGTTAATGTATGGTTAGATATAGTTTTGTAAGTTTAGCAATGTATGGTTAGATATGGTTTAGTAGGTTTAGGAATGTATGGTTAGATATGGTTTAGTAGGTTTAGGATTAGGATAAAGTGTTAGAGTATGATCTACTTTCTATTAGAAATTCTGATTTGGTGCCCAAACCGGACATTTAGTAAGACTGAAAGATTAGATATGCTCAGTATAGAGACAAGAGAACATTTGATATGGAGTACAGTTATACCTGATGGATATAGGTTATTGCATATTCTGTAAGTATAGTTAAAGTATAGATGGATGGATAAGTAGTATTGTATACGAATGCATGGAATAAAGAAAACACGTTGTTTCCGAATCTGCCCTTGTGGGGAGGTAAGCAAAGAGGAACACAGGAAATGCATTAAATCTGTATACTTTTTCTCTCCTTTTTATTTATTCCTTAATGTTTGCTCTGACTCTCACAAATTATACCTTTTTAATTTACAACGGTTTCCATAAATAAATACAGATAAATATACCGTTTCAGCACCCCCGAATACCTATAGAAAACAATTTTTTTTTAGGTAGGTTTTGTGTTAGTCTACCAGGCTACAATTACCAAATACACACTGCCAATAAAAAAATAACAGACACTCTTCCCTAAAAAAAAAAGGGTGGTCATAAAGAGAATGTTCATTTTACGTTAAATTAATGTAGAAAAGTGATCCCCCACTTTTTAAAACTATAATTTCTTCATATCTTGTAAAGTATTCATTTCCTAGAATTTAAACTGTTATTTTCATTTTAAGCATCCTCGAAAACCTATAACAGCGATAATTTTAAAGGATTTTTTTGTGTACTGCACCTTTACCAACATTTCAATCATAAACATATGTTTTCCAATTTTACATATGAATTACAAAGATCTGATATTTTTCCCAAGCCTGTGGCCTTGATGGAGGGGTGCCTAAAACTTGCTGCTATGGTTTTAAATGATCTAACATAACAGTCAGGGGAGACTTGATTCCAAATATTTTTTTATATTATATCTCCCCTCTTTGGTTTTCATAGTAAATTTCACATTGTATAAAGATTATTTGATACTGGAGATATTAATAATATATTAATCATATATTAATAATCTTAACCTTATTTCCAAAAGAGGGGAGATATAGCATATGAGAAATATTTGCAATCAAATATCTCAGATCATTTAAAACTGTTTTAGTCTCCCCTCCATTAAGGCCAGATGTTTTATGGATATATATATATATATATATATATATATATATATATATATATATATATATATATATATATATATATATATAAAATGTGTCAAACGCTTTTATTGCAGATTAGTAAAATATCAATATTGCACTAAATATAGGTTACAAAAAATTTAAATTTTTGGCTGCTGTAAGGTTAGTAATTCCTCAAAACGTTTATTCAAATTCATGTGATATTCACAAAGTTATGACATTTTATTCTTTATCAATGAATTTCCACTGTCTATCGCTTTATTACAGGTCTCTTAAAATGTTGTTTTAGGGCAAAAATTCAATGTATGATCATAAAAACTATATTTTTTATTATATTTTTCTGTCAAAGAATAATAAACAAAAGAACATGTTAGGTGCTAAGCCTCAAATAAATGAATTATTTATCAACATATCCACCATTTTTTAAAAATAACTTTAAACAACCTTTTATTTGAAAAGGGGTTATGGCTTTGGTGACATAAACTATTTTCCTTTGCAGGTAAATTACTCTCCTTCCTCATGCATCCCATTTTTAATATTGACCAGACATGTTCAATTGGGTTAAGGTCTGGAGAACACGGTGGTCAAGTCATGTCTTCAACGAAACTCAATGTCATGAATAAAAAGCATGCGAAACTGACATGATAATGGTAGGCCATTTAGCCATGGTGACAAATCATTTTTTAAAAAGACCTTGTACACATTACTGGTAAGCTTTACACCCTCTGTCACTTGGAATGGTCCAACCCACTTATCTTCTATGATTCCCACCCAAACCATGTCGCTTCCACTGCCTTGTTTGCGATGAACTCTGTAAAAGGTCATAGTTCCATTCGGGTTTCAAACCTTGGCCCATCTATCCAGACAGTCAAGTGTAGCACGGGCCTCATCTGTAAATAAGACACGTTGGAAATCCATGTTCATGTAATTCTGTGCCCAAGCCATTCGTTTTTCCCTATGTTGTTTGCTTAATGAAGGCCTTGGAAGAGGTTTGATGTTTCTTGCCATCTCATTCAATACATTGCATCGGGCCACATAACTTGGAGCGATTTCAGCTCTTGCAAAAATGGAAGCACCTAGTACACGATGGCTCATGTGATCCACACCAAAACTTTTATTAATCTCATAACATCATGCTATAAGCCATAGTCCTCTTATTAGTAACGTTGTGATAATCGTTACATTTGATTAATCCTACTTAGCATATACCCTTTCGCTTTAATTCACCATCATAATATTACGCCTGAAAACATAAACCATTAGTAAGTGCTCTTGTGATCTCGGTTACCTCTGTTAATAAAATATATTTTGATATAAGCCCGCTACATAGATATTATACATTTTGCAAACGGATAAACTAGATCCAACACCCAACCCACTCTATATCTTCCCCTTGAGTTTAAACACATAAACTACCCACATCCTTTAAGATTAGAATAGACATCTATGCACCTTTTTACATTACACTTTATATAATATGCTCCTCCTTTATCTTAGAGTTCAATATAGTTCTTCCAAACAACATCAATAATTTTATTTATTTATTTCGTTCCTGATGAAACCCTAGCTAGACGTCACATCCCCATTATGTTACCTAGCATGTTCTTTACTCTTCTGATGAGAAACATTAGGCTTCGAAATACCTTGGTATAAAAAGTCCCCTTTATCCGCCAAATAAATGTGTGTGTATATATATATATATATATATATATATTTATATATATATTATGCATATATAAATATGTGTGTGTAATATGCGTCATTTTTCTTGACAAAATACATTCATGTTGCTATTTATATCTTTTTATTTATTAAGCAGCATCATACTATGCGCCAGCAGCAGCTTATTTGAAATATTAGTATTATGTTAAACATATATCTCAATGTGTCAATTTTATTAAAAAAAAAAAACATTGCAAGAAAGTTAGGAAACAATGGAAAAAGTGTGTTAATTATTTCTGTTCTAAGGATAATAGTAAGTAATGAATACTTACTGTCATGAATCCTCCGATAAGAGTTTGTTGTGTTTTGTTGAGGTATATATCGTTTTTGATGTACGTCCAGCTGTCCGTACTGTTGAAGTACTTTGTGTAATTCTCAAAGATTTCTCTGTTGTCTATAAAGGTGGATAATTTTTGGTAGGCGATCATTTCATTCAAGAAAGTCTTTAAGCCAAGAAGCTGCCCGACCTGAAGGCAGTCGTCCTTTGCTGCTCCCATTAAAAATGCCAGGGGATAAAGCAAGTACGAAGAGATTTTCTGCAATGGGAATAAGGGAAGTGATGTAATATTAGTCATAATACCAAACACCTCGTTTTATTTATTCGCATATTTATAAAAAAAAAAGCTTATACAGAAAATAAAATAGTTCTAATGGTTTGAGAGAAACATCTTGTTTTATATTTTTCAATCAGAAACTTTAATTATTTCTATTATCTTAATTTTTCGACAATAATGAAAATAAATTTCATATTACTAGTTCTACAAGCGGGTATGAACACACCATTTACAGTAAACTGTACGAAAATACATTATTATGGTGCAAATCACATGGTATAACAATAACTAATTAAACTTATCTCGTGAGAATCAAATCTTCATGTGTTGAATGGCTATTTCGGTTCATCTTTTAAAAACTGAAAAGAAAACGGTGTATGCGAGATATTATGTAATTGTATATTACTTAAATTACATTAAGACTTCTAGTGTATTTTTGATATTAGACACGCCGCTTATCAAGTCCTGAAAGCTACTCTAAGATAATGGATAATGAGTGTCAGATGACCAGTGATACAATGCCGTATTGATCAGGAATGGTGGAACTTGATTAGTGTCTGATTATTTAAGAGGTCAGCTTGTCAGAAACTTGTTTACATTAGACTTGAATTCAGGTTATAATCAGCATGGAAATCATCCAGCGCTATTATGGTCCACAGATGCGCAGTCCTATAAAATAAACTTTGCTCATGGATGTGTTTCGCCTCTAGGTAACTTTTATAAATACTCAACTAATAATTATTTAATATATATAAATGATACAAAATGAAGAATAAATTAAAAAAAAAACTAAACATGTTAAAAATAAAAAAGTATTAAGTCCGATATATAAAAAAAAACAAAACATGTTAAAAATAAAAAAAGTAGTAAGTTCGATATATAAAAAAAAACTAAACATGTTAAAAATAAAAAAAGTATTAAGTCCGATATATAAAAAAAAAACAAAACATGTTAAAAATAAAAAGTATTAAGTTCGATATATAAAAAAAAACTAAACATGTTAAAAATAAAAAAAGTATTAAGTTCGATATATAAAAAAAATAAACATGTTAAAAATAAAAAAGTATTAAGTTCGATATATAAAAAAAACTAAACATGTTAAAAATAAAAAAAGTATTAAGTTCGATATATAAAAAAAAACTAAACATGTTAAAAATACAATAAGTATTAAGTTCGATATATAAAAAAAACTAAACATGTTAAAAATAAAAAAAGCATTAAGTTCGATAAATAAAAAAAACTAAACATGTTAAAAATAAAAAAAGTATTAAGTTCGATATATAAAAAAATACTAAACATGTTAAAAATAAAAAAGTATTAAGTTCGATATATATAAAAAAACCTAAACATGTTAAAAATAAAAAAAGTATTAAGTTCGATATATAAAAAACTAAACATGTTAAAAATAAAAAAGTATTAAGTTCGATATATAAAAAAAGTATTAAGTTCGATATATAAAAAAAGTATTAAGTTCGATATATAAAAAAAGTATTAAGTTCGATATATAAAAAAAGTATTAAGTTCGATATATGAAAAAAACTAAACATGTTAAAAATAAAAAAAGTATTAAGTTCGATATACAAAAAAAATTAAACATGTTAAAAATAAAAAAGTATTAAGTTCGATAAATAAAAAAAACTAAACATGCTAAAAATAAAAAAAAGTATTAAGTTCGATAAATATAAAAATACTAAACATGTTAAAAATAAAAAAGTATTAAGTTCGATAAATAAAAAAACTAAACATGTTAAAAATAAAACAGTATTAAGTTCGATAAATAAAAAAAACTAAACATGTTAAAAATACAATAAGTATTAAGTTCGATATATAAAAAAACTAAACCTGTTAAAAATAAAAAAAGTATATAGTTCGATAAATAAAACAAAATTAAACATGTTAAAAATAAAAAAGTATTAAGTTCGATAAATAAAAAAAAAATAAACATGTTAAAAATAAAAAAGTATTAAGTTCGATAAATAAAACAAAACTAAACATGTTAAAAATAAAAAAGTATTAAGTTCGATAAATAAAAAAAATAAACATGTTAAAAATAAAAAAGTATTAAGTTTGATATATAAAAAAAACTAAACATGTTAAAAATAAAAAAGTATTAAGTTCGATAAATAAAAAAAAACTAAACATGTTAAAAATAAAAAAAGTATTAAGTTCGATAAATTAAAAAAAACTAAACATGTTAAAAATAAAAAAGCATTAAGTTCGATATATAAAAAAAACTAAACATGTTAAAAATAAAAAAAGTATTAAGTTCGATAAATTAAAAAACACTAAACATGTTAAAAATAAAAAAAGTATTAAGTTCGATAAATTAAAAAAAAATAAACATGTTAAAAATAAAAAAGTATTAAGTTCGATATATAAAAAAAACTAAACATGTTAAAAATAAAAAAGTATTAAGTTCGATAAATAAAAAAAAACTAAACATGTTAAAAATAAAAGAAGTATTAAGTTCGATAAATTAAAAAAAACTAAACATGTTAAAAATAAAAAAGCATTAAGTTCGATATATAAAAAAAACTAAACATGTTAAAAATAAAAAAAAGTATTAAGTTCGATAAATTAAAAAAAACTAAACATGTTAAAAATAAAAAAGTATTAAGTTCGATAAATTAAAAAAAACTAAACATGTTAAAAATAAAAAAGTATTAAGTTCGATAAATAAAAAAAAAATAAACATGTTAAAAATAAAAAAGTATTAAGTTCGATAAATTAAAAAAAACTAAACATGTTAAAAATAAAAAAGCATTAAGTTCGATATATAAAAAAAACTAAACATGTTAAAAATAAAAAAAGTATTAAGTTCGATAAATTAAAAAAAACTAAACATGTTAAAAATAAAAAAGTATTAAGTTCGATATATAAAAAAAACTAAACATGTTAAAAATAAAAAAGTATTAAGTTCGATAAATAAAAAAAAACTAAACATGTTAAAAATAAAAAAAGTATTAAGTTCGATAAATTAAAAAAAACTAAACATGTTAAAAATAAAAAAGTATTAAGTTCGATAAATTAAAAAAAACTAAACATGTTAAAAATAAAAAAGTATTAAGTTCGATATATAAAAAAAACTAAACATGTTAAAAATAAAAAAGTATTAAGTTCGATAAATAAAAAAAAACTAAACATGTTAAAAATAAAAAAAGTATTAAGTTCGATAAATTAAAAAAAAACTAAACATGTTAAAAATAAAAAAGCATTAAGTTCGATATATAAAAAAAACTAAACATGTTAAAAATAAAAAAAGTATTAAGTTCGATAAATTAAAAAAAACTAAACATGTTAAAAATAAAAAAGTATTAAGTTCGATATATAAAAAAAACTAAACATGTTAAAAATAAAAAAGTATTAAGTTCGATAAATAAAAAAAAACTAAATATGTTAAAAATAAAAAAAGTATTAAGTTCGATAAATTAAAAAAAACTAAACATGTTAAAAATAAAAAAGCATTAAGTTCGATATATAAAAAAAACTAAACATGTTAAAAATAAAAAAAGTATTAAGTTCGATAAATAAAAAAAAACTAAACATGTTAAAAATAAAAAAGCATTAAGTTCGATATATAAAAAAAACTAAACATGTTAAAAATAAAAAAAGTATTAAGTTCGATAAATTAAAAAAAACTAAACATGTTAAAAATAAAAAAGTATTAAGTTCGATATATAAAAAAAACTAAACATGTTAAAAATAAAAAAGTATTAAGTTCGATAAATAAAAAAAAACTAAACATGTTAAAAATAAAAAAAAGTATTAAGTTCGATAAATTAAAAAAAACTAAACATGTTAAAAATAAAAAAGCATTAAGTTCGATATATAAAAAAAACTAAACATGTTAAAAATAAAAAAAGTATTAAGTTCGATAAATAAAAAAAAACTAAACATGTTAAAAATAAAAAAAAGTATTAAGTTCGATAAATTAAAAAAAACTAAACATGTTAAAAATAAAAAAGTATTAAGTTCGATATATAAAAAAAACTAAACATGTTAAAAATAAAAAAGTATTAAGTTCGATAAATAAAAAAAAACTAAACATGTTAAAAATAAAAAAAGTATTAAGTTCGATAAATAAAAAAAAACTAAACATGTTAAAAATAAAAAAATATTAAGTTCGATAAATAAAAAAAAACTAAACATGTTAAAAATAAAAAAGCATTAAGTTCGATATATAAAAAAAACTAAACATGTTAAAAATAAAAAAAAGTATTAAGTTCGATAAATAAAAAAAACTAAACATGTTAAAAATAAAAAAAAGTATTAAGTTCGATAAATAAAAAAAAACTAAACATGTTAAAAATAAAAAAGTATTAAGTTCGATAAATAAAAAAAAACTAAACATGTTAAAAATAAAAAAGTATTAAGTTCGATATATAAAAAAACTAAACATGTTAAAAATAAAAAAGTATTAAGTTCGATAAATAAAACAAAACTAAACATGTTAAAAATAAAAAAAAGTATTAAGTTCGATAAATAAAAAAAACTAAACATGTTAAAAATAAAAAAAGTATTAAGTTCGATAAATAAAAAAACTAAACATGTTAAAAATAAAAAAGTATTTAGTTCGATATATAAAAAAAGCTAAACATGTTAAAAATGAAAAAGTATTAAGTTCGATATATAAAAAAAGTATTAAGTTTGATATATAAAAAAAACTAAACATGTTAAAAATAAAAAAGTATTAAGTTCGATATATAAAAAAGTATTAAGTTCGATATATAAAAAAAGATCATGAATTTGATCATCTTTTCATCACGTAAAATTTGTTTATTCGTTTCAACTAAAAGCCATTTACAAAAAATATATATTAATATGATAACGTGTGTTTTATTTTGCATGTCACGCATACATGTTTTTTTTCTTCTGAGTTACTGTCATTTAATTGTTATGACCTTCCATTTCTTGTAATAAATAATTTTACCAAGAATTCTTCAGAAGTTTTGGTTTCGGTTTCGATTATACCTGAAGGAGCATATTGGAAAGTGACATACAAATTACCATTAGCGTATGAAGCGATGCTCTTTATGTAAACAAATTGAGCATAGGTATTTGGACAATGCCAAAACATTGGCAATTCACTGCCTGCATAGCAGCCGCCATATAGCACAACAGTTAAAAGCTCCGACTGTTGTTTGGGCAATCGGGTTTCGATCCTGGCTTGAGGTAGTTGCTTGCCTTGCTGCACTGATGAGCTGTGAAACAGTATTGTATGTGGATGACTATATATATATATATATATATATATATATATATATATATATATATATATATATATATATTCATAAGTTTTGTATTCGGCTTCAATTCAAGCTAACACACGCAAGTCATATGGCTATATTTTTTTTAAATTTTGAAATCATGTATAAGAATTGATAGAAATTTATCACAAATATGAACTCTCATCCTTGACGTTATTCTCGCATTGCCTATGCACAGTTCAAACATTTCAAAATACAACTGCCAGATACAACGCGCGGCTCTTTACAAACAGACTTCTTTCTCCAACGTTACAGCATGGCAAGGAAGAAGAAAAGGAAGAAAAAAAAGAAACAAACAAAACAACACACTGAAGATGGAGTATACCTCTGAAATATATTTGTAATAAATTTCAAACAAGTAAAATAGTTGTTTATTTTCCTCATATTACGTTGTGATTTGGCTTTCAAGTACACTTGATGCATATTTTATTTTATAACAATTTCACTTCTAGGAATTACTGTGAATACCATATCAACACTGATTCTAAAGCTAAATTTTTATATTCTTACTAGCAAAGATACCCGTGCTTCGCACGGAGCTTTGTTGCGCACTCGGGTACCAAAATCTGTGGGCACCTTTCCAGTAAGTTGATGTTGTAAGAGCAACGATTGCATAAGGTGATTAACATTTTAACTACCTCTTGTAGTGACTGAAATTCAATCAGGAACTTCACAAAACGTTTTCATCAAAAAGGAAGGTTACTTGATGTTACATAGTAAATTTTTCATTGAAGTAATTTTCAACTCTTGCTTAAATTTTATCTTGCACATTCAATACTAAAAACTTACCACAATCAGATCATGTCAGTTTTTCCTCATATCCATTTCTCGAACTTTTCACTGAAGAGCCTCAGGGTAAACTACATTTCTGCTGCTTTGATTTGGAGCCAGAATGTAGAGTATTTCTGAACTTCCTGTCCGGCTGATGGAGACGTAGAACATACCGTGACTGAAGCAGTCTGGTGTCAAGTCTACGCCAATGGTGTTAAATGTCTGACCTTGACTTTTGTTTATGCTCATTGCAAAACACACCTTCACAGGAAATTGGAGTCTCCGGAATTTAAATGGAAGTTCTGAGTCCGATGGAACTAAGGGGATCCTTGGCAGTAGAACGGTTTCGCCTTTGTAGGGACCACAGGAAATGGTGGCCTCAAGTACATTGGTGTGCAATCTGGTGATAACACATCTGGTTCCGTTTGTTGTTTTTGGCGGTTCCAAGGATCGAAGAATCATGATTGGCGATCCAATTTTGAGATTTAAAATGTGTGGAGGCATTCCAGATATCTCCAAAGAGTTTAAAAACTCCACAGGGTAGTGAACAGCTTCATATTCATTAGTAGCCGAATCAACTGACTTGTATTGCTTTGTGTCTCCTGGAAATTCATCCATTATTGAATTGTTCAAATGATTCACATTGCTGTTTAATGGCGAAATAATAGCCCTCTCAGCAAGCCAATCCGGTGATTTTCCATTGTTTTGCAGGTCTGGGTACACTTTGTCTTTCAGTTGCTTCTGATTACCGACACATTTACCAAGCGCAGTTGGAATCTTAATTGTGTCAGGTGAAGAAGTGATAGGAAACTGACCATTACCGATTTGGAGAAGCAATTTTGAGAAGTCTGCTGCAGCTGTGTTATCAGAGATATAGGCTCTCATATTAGTAGTCAGTCTCTTCACTATAACGTGCCTCCAGAGATAGGATTGTTTCAAACTTGCATTGACAATGTTAGCCCTTGTGCAATTTTTAACCACTGGGAGGATTTGACGGAAATCACCGCAAAATAAGGTTGGAATGCCACCCATGGGATTCTTGTTTCCTGTGATGTCTTGCAGTGTTCGGTCAATTGCTTCATAAGCACTCTTGTGCGTCATTGGGGCTTCATCTACAATGATTGCAGAGGTGTCTCTAATTACATTTGCCAAGGCTGAGTTACCAGTAATTTTGCAAACTGGCTGATCCATTCGATGAGTATCCAAGGGTACTTTAAAAGTGCTGTGAAGAGTGCGGCCACCTTGTAGTAGAGTAGCAGCAATGCCACTGAATGCTGTTGCAAGCACAATCTTTCTCATGGATCTAATCTTTGCAAGGATCAAATTGATTACAAAAGTCTTGCCCGTACCACCTGGAGCATCAAGAAACATCATGTTTTTGTTCATTTCCCATTGTGCTTCCAACATTGCCATGAATGAATTGTAAACTTCTCTTTGAGAATCGGTCAGTTTTTCTTGCATATTTTCTGCTTGTAGGGAAAGTTCTTCAAGATTATAAGTAACTTCACGTTGATACTCTCTCGCGAGTCTTTCATCTCTCCCTTGCGTTGGTGCAGGTAATCCATAGCTTGCCAATGGTTGACCGCACATAAGGAGAACTTTTTCTTCAATTAGACAAAGAGTTTTATTGTAGATGTCCTCATTAAAATCTGCTTCTGGATTGTTAACTTCTTGCCTGTATCTGTGAAGAATGTCTTCAGATATTACATCACGAAAAGCCATCCAGATCTCAAGAGGATTTCTTGGCTCACAGGCTGTTAAAATTATCACAAATAGGCTTCGCAAATTTGAAGGTGATTGAGTGGCACTTGCCTCTCCTACTGCTTGATGCAAGTGATGGTCATTTTCTAGAAGGCCTCGAGCAAGGCACGCTGCTCTGTATGTTTCAAACACCTGACCATTGTATGCTCGCAAATTTTGAAATGAAGTTGGACCAGCAACCTCATTGAGCAACAGGCGTAAGAAATAACACTCCCCTGCTTTTGGACTAATCGTGTAGATTCTCCCAATGCATGGTGCCTTCCATACATCATCATTTTTAGTACCTTCAACTTGTACCCCACGCATTCTTCTCATCCATTTCTTTGTCGATTTGTTCCAAGTGTAAAACTCAGGGACTTCTACGTATTTGAGACCCCTTGCAAAGTCATCCTCATGGCAGAGTTGAAAAAATGCTGTCAAAGTTGTGGCAGGCGGTGGACCTTGGGCTCGTTCCAGAGCAGTATCAGCTGAGAACATGACACGCTGCCCATTTTCAAGATGAACAGAAAGTTGTACAATTGGGGGGAAATGTTCATGGATGGGATGTTCCAATATCCTCCAGGCCGCCTCTGAACTGCCGACATACCTTGCATTCTGGAACTGCTGGATCTCATCCACAATGTGACTTTGTACTTGGCCTTGTTGGTTAGCTGCTCCATCAGTTCTTTGTAGTTCAAACACTGCTTGATCACATCCTTTATTCACGTATTTGAGGACATATTTGATGCTTTGGATCGAGCTGCAAATTTCTACGTTAATGTGAGCGTTGAACTGCTGAAGGAGGACCTTGTTGTACGGAACAATCCACTGGTTTGTTATTTCTTGATTAACATACCGACCATTTCTCTTCATCCTTATTGTACCAGTCTGGCCTCCATCTTCTGGTTTTCTTCGCCTGTACTTGGGGTAAGAGTCTTGGCCTTGCTCGTTACACTGAAGAAATTCTTTTGGGTATTTTTTGGAACATTTGTTGTCAATCATACATGGACAATTTGGATTAAATGGTCCACAAGGTCCATGCACCATATGTGCCATCACTTTAGCATGAAGATCAGGATCTTCCTCTTTGTCAGGGATCTCTGCAGATATGCAGAGATCCATTTTTTCTGGTAGAAGTTTGTCCTCTGGGGACTGCCAGGTGAGGATGTGTGCATGCGGCAGTCCTCTTTTTTGATATTCAATACTGTACAGGAAAGCCCTCAGCCTGCCAAATCCTCCCTTTTTAATAAATTCAAGTAACTTTTTTAGCTTCTGCCTGAAAACCCTGGCAACAATATCTGGACGATCCTGAGGGTCTTGCCCTTGAAGACAATTTTCTGTAATTTCTGTCCACTTTGGATTTGTTGTGAACGTGATGAAGAGGTCGGCTCGGCCCATTCGCCGAACATATGCCATGGCATCACTTTGACGCTCAAACATGTATCGAGGGCCTCCTGTATAAGTTGCCGGAAGTACAACTCGTTGACCAAACTGTTCTGGATTCCCATCCTCCCTAAGAATTGAATCTCTCAAGTTGTTATAATTGTCAGCTCTCAGGGTCTGTTGCTCACGCCTCAGGAACTGTAAACGTTCTGTTTCAATCTTGCAGTACACATCCACCAGCCATTGTTGAAATAGTCTTCGGTACCAGAGAAAATAGTTTCCAGGCCGAGTCATTAAATGGTACGAATAAAATTGCTGTTGGGTAACTTTTCGCCCATTGGATGCCTTCATGTAGATGTTGTAAGATGGAGAACCATAGGGGTACATTAACGGGTACATTAAAGTATCTTAGAGGGGATGTAGTTCGGAGATCCATTTTAATGTATCATTTCTAAAACGCAAGACAATATCCCGGTTAGCTGTTGGTTCATTCTCCATTAATATTCCAATCTCATACGTTGTTGCTGGAGCATTGAATCGCCGTGGATGCTCTTCTTGCGGCCTTCGGTCTTCCCTTATGACAACTTTATGTTCTACCAAGTGTTCTTCTTCAATCCTCTCCTTTGTTGTTTTCAGCTGACAAATAAATCTGTTGTTCTCATGTAAAAATTCAGTCAGACTTTGGAGAATGTCTCTATTGAGTCTACTGTCACGTCCCCGATTATGTAGTTCCTCTTCCAGACTATCCAAGAAGTAGACTTGAATAAACTTTGCTGTTTCATCTTCAGGTGGTAAAAGACTCCCAATCTGGTGGCAAACCTGGCCTCGAATTCTAAAAGAAGGATTCCACCCATGTACTGTCGCAATTTTGTGACCAAATGATGTCATTGCAAAACAATTGTTATAACAGCGTAGATTTTGCAGAAAATCTTTAGAGATGGGACCATTGCCGGAGAGCAAATCTTGAAGCAACTGAGGCAGTGGTGGAAAGCTATCAAGCACAACTTTGCCAGAAGAACAACAACAACCAGGGGGTTCTCCTTTAAATTTTACAGCTGAGCAATGTTGACATACTTTGTCCATTTTTCCTATATCAGCTGTAGTGAGAGAGTCATTTTTGTTGTAGAGCAATCCTTTTCTATTGCAGTGTTCTATTTCATGGTGTCTCAAAGCAGTCATTCGTTGTCTAGCTGCCTCGTTTTCTGTCAATTGCTGGGGCAAAGTCATACTCTCTCTCCATGCAGCCTCTCGTTGTTGCCCTTGGTATAGGCGAAAGCTTCGTTGGGTTTCCGATTCATTCTGATGTCGTTGAGCCACTCTCAACTGACCTTGTGTACGTCTACTTACCTCATATAATTCATTCGATCGTAATATTGCTTCTCTTTCCAGTGCATATCTTTGCCTTTCTTGAATTTCATCTTGTGATGAATTTAACCGCCTTACAGCATGTCTAGTTCTGTCAGCTTCACGTTGGGTTTCTCTTTCCAAATCTGACAGTCTTGCTCTCCTTTCTCTTTGACGTATCCTGTTAAGTTCTAGACGTCTTTCTCTATCTGAATTGTTTTCATTGGAGCGAATTGCAGCAACTCTTAGTCTATTAGCTTCCAATCTTTCCATTCTTTCTTCCTCACTTTCGTTTCTACTTCGTTTGGGTGGCATAATTTCGGTTTTAAACGGAATTGTTTAACGATATTAATGATTGTAAATTAATTAAGCGTAAAGGAAATGTATACTAACTGAAATGGACGAACTATAAATAATATTTCTGAATAGTACAATTATAAACAATTATATTGTACCTATTTACTATGCCTCCCCACGGGACAGAGTTAGACACCAGGGTCGTTTTTTAACGTGGAGAAAAGGTACAAAAATAAAAATTGTCTCAGTCGTGAAGGATTTCTCCTCCACCGAAAGAGAACAAGAAAATGAAATGCAGCATCTGAAGAACAGATACTACACTTTGATCTTGACCAAAAGGAATGAATAAAAGCGACCTACGTGTGACTCATTACTTCCGGGTGTAAACGTCACAGTCTAAAAGTAATAATTAAAAAAAAAAAGTAAATGTAAAATAAATGTAATACCAACTTAGGTTAACTAAGTAAACAGTACAATTAAAACAGTTCTATTAAAACAAATAATTACTAAGATCTAGGTAATTGTTAGTCTCATTGTTATGGTTTTAAAGAAAAAAATGTGTAAAAAAAGTTCTGCTTTTGTGAGTACGTGTATTTCTTTTAAATTACATAACCTTTTTATTTGATTAATTATATCTCTTTTAAATTTATATATTTTGTTAGTAAACTGGAAGAAATTCAGTTGAATAAAACCTTGTTCGTGTTCTTTACGTTAAACTCATATTTTTATAAAAGGTTCATCCGGTTTAAAGAAAGCACTAAGTTTAAATAAGACTGGAAATAACTAATTCAATGTATAAATAGAAAAATGAAATAAATATAAGCTTTAAGTCTTAAGATAGTAATAATCAAAATGTAATAAATTATTTGTAGTTCAAATCTATGATAAGACAGGCTTTCGAAATAGGCTCGACCAGAAAGATTAAATTGGAACGAAATTATAATCTCCGTGCCATTTTCAAAACAACCCCACAAAAGTAACGATATCCTGCAGTTGGTTAAAAATGACAATGGTTGTAAGAAAAATGTAAAAGAAAATGCGCTCATCTGTTTATTTTGACCTGTTTTATTTAATTAAAAAAACATTGGCTATAACTGGAAGAGAGCGTTATGTTTTGGGGGTTGTTTAAAAAATAGAATGGAAATAAAGTTAGTTCCGTTTTAATTGTGTTTAATTGCGGCAAGCGCTAACAAAATCGAAAAATCACTGTTTACATTCGAAATGTTAACTTTTATAGGTTTACAGGTTTGCTGACAAGGCTGGGGGTGTTTAATACAATTATTTTACTAAATTGATTTTTTTCATTTAAAAATAAAATTATTTATTTTTTAATAAAGTTTTATTTTAAAATATTTGTTTTTGTTTATTTATATAAAATTACGATAGTTGAATTGTATTCTTGCAATTATATTGGCAAGTAAAATATAAAAGATTAAAACGGAACGAAATTGAAATTTCCATTACATTTTCAATACAATCCCAAAACATAAAGCTTTCCTCGCCAATGAATTGTTTTGATAATATACGTAAAGTGAAATAAATCGAATATAAAATTAAATGAAAATATATTAAATAATTAAATGTTAAATAGATTTTGTAAATAGTACAGTTGAAATGATTAGAATATTTCCAATATGTAATAAGGTGGAGGTAATTAGTTAAAGAGATTTAATATAATGTGATATGCAAATGAGCATAAGTCATTCGATATGGGGGTGGTTTGTAGACTAGTATATAAAGAAATTAGGCAAAGATTCTTATGTCTCCTATAAGAGAAACATCCTAAAATGGGTTCTAATGTTTCTCTACCAGGAGAGATCTACCCTCTTACCTCCTTTATATTTCATTGATGATGGAGAGCTGTACACACAGACAGAAACACACGAACCCTATTACTTTATAAAAATATAGAAGTATCTCATATATTTTCACCTTGAAATATTTTTTCCACTATATATAATTGAAAATATAAAAACTCATAATACTCGATAATGCGTTATCTGGGATACTGGTCAGCAATCCCGTTTTTGTCTGATTTCCAAAACCCTTATAACCCATAATAGATTACTGAATCCCAACTATAAGCATTTTATAGTCTTACTAATATCAGCCATTTTAGAAGAAAATGAGATAAAAACTTTATATATATATATATATATATATATATATATATATATACTAGCATTTCAGCCCGGCGTTGCCCGGGTGTTTGGATGTGTCTGTTGAACAAAAAAAAAATGTGGTAGTAGGAAGGTAGGCTCGCACCCGTAAAGCGAAGGAGGAAAAGGGTAAAAACCTGACGTCTATGCTGTTACGACCACCGCCAAACCAGAAGCGACATTTTTTTAAATTAATGTTAGACAATCTAAAGGAGAGGATAACTTTAAAAAATTTCGGGAGAAAAAAGTGACCCTCCCCTGTAGAAAAGTGCCTAGTTGAAGGGGAAGATATTAATGTTTTTAGCCAATTTTTCGATATTTGTTGTATGAATAGTTGAACTTTAAAACGATACTGATTTTGGTAAAATCCGTCGCCTCTATTGAAAGTTTTAGGCAGACATGCAAACATACATACATTTATATATTGGTAGCTAAACATTTTCGACCCAAACCGATGAAAAAGCTTGCCCTATCTCTGAATACCCTTTATGTAAAATTTCAAATATTTAGACCAGAAATTGTCTGAGTAATTTGGAAGAGACCGCAGAGGTTAATTATTTTTAACTTTGACCCATATTATGACCCCTTAACATTTATTGTTTTGGGCTCAAATCAAGTTATTAAGTTAAATCCATGTCCAAGGAACATATATCTAAAATTTCAAGTGTGTAGATCCAAAATTGTCGGAGAAGTTTGGTAGAGTTCTCAAAGGTCAAATTGTTGAACTTTGACCTCTTAATCGCCAAATGTTTGGCCGAAATGGATCACAAAGATTTTCCCAAATCTCAGTACCCTGTATATCAAATTTCAGTCTGTAGACTAAAAATTGACAGAGTTATTGCGTAGGGAAATGTATACACACAGACACACAGACAGACACTTTCACTTTTATAGACATATATATATATATATATATATATATATATATATACCCATTAACACTCATTATTAGTAGTACAATGATATATAAATACTACGAGATCTAATCTGCCCTATTACCTCGCTGTTGAGCTATATATATTTTATACATTCATTTATTTATTCTTTAATTCATTCTATTTTATTTTATTTTAATTTTAATTTCTAACTTTAATTTTAATGGACATTCAATTAGATTTGACTTAATTTTAATTTGATTTGATTTAATTTGATTTCATTTTATTTTTATTTTATTATTATTATCATTATTATCATTATATTATTATTATTATTATTATTATTATTATCATTATTTCATTTTATTATTGTTATTATTATTATTATTGTTGTTGTTATTATTATTACTATATCATTTTATTTTACTATATCTTGTTAGATACATGCATTATTTTCATAGATTACTCTAATTCCAAAACGTCCATTAAATATTGCTGATATGCATTAGACTTTACTTTATGTACTTGACACATATGTTTCTTTTTAAACAGCATTAAATAGATTGGAAAATAAATAATTACTTGCTTTATTTTTCCCTCTTTCTGTTTTTATTTTACTCTCTTTCTGTATTTCTTTTTATTTATTTCTTTGAATATCACTGAAAACAAGCAATATATAAATACATAGACAGCCCCCTACACCTCCCCCTGTTAGATACTTAATCCCCCGCCCATAATATCATTTGCCTTTCTTTTTATCTTTTTCTTTTTCTTTTCCTTGTCTTTTCTTTTCTTATTTTTCCATATCAATTTTTGCTATGCATACGACTAATACCTTGACCTATATAGTTTGAATCTTCATGTCTAGACTCTTGGCACGTGCCAAATATCACAATATTTTCTTTCTTTCTTCCTCTCTTTAAACTATCTTCCACCCTTACTCCTATTGTCTCTTATCACCGAAATTAATTCAAAATATGGAATAGAAATGAAATTTGATATTTGTTAGCATACTAAGCATAAAAATTTTCACTTATGCAGCTGAATCTGATTTTTTAATGTCTTTTATGCTTTCTTTTATTTTGCCTCTGATATATTTTTATTTATATATTCACCACTTGGATTTACCACTTGGTGTTAATTTTTGAATCTTATATAAACAAAATCTTTGCCGGATATCTTATATAACCAACGGTGAAATGAAGGAAATATGTTTGCATGTGATTGCGACCTAATACCTTGGAAGGACTAGAAGACGTGATGGATCTCTATATCTAAAATGTTTTAATAACTTTAATTTTCTATGTTTATTTCTAGCAAGTTAGTATAGCTAGTAAGGTACAAACTGTGACATGCCCCTTCTGAGGTTAGCGTTATTATCCGATCATGATAAATTAATTTAAAAAAAAAATTTTTTTTCAGGTTGCGTAAAAGGATGCGAGGAGCTAGATGCCAGTCCGTATTTAATTGACTTCCTCTATCAAAAAGAGCATTTTAAATGGGGGTAACAATTATCTGCCCTTCTCGACTTAAACACGGACTATAGGCTTGTGTATTATATAAAATAGATATCAGATGAATAGATAGATATATTTAGCAATCGGCTGTCGGTCGGTGTAAGAAATGGTGGGTCAGAGAAGTTTTAGCATATGTTTTTAACATGAAAAGATAATCAATTCAACATGTATTGTTACATTTTTAGTAAAAAAAAATGTAATTAATTATTTTTTTAAATGTTGTTCGAAATCGAGAGAGAATAAGAGTTTGTTTGTTTTTTTATTTTCATCAATTTTGTTGTCGTCTGTTCTCAGTCAAAAAATAATCACAACGAGAGAGGATGTGAAGAGATATATAGAGAGTGGACAAAAGAAGAAAAGAAAGAGAATAGCTAACGAGCACTGACAGTAGAGGAGAAAGAAAGAAAAAAGAAAAAAAACAGCTAGCAAACGTTGGCAGGCTGTATAGAGAGGAGGAGGTGAAAATATGTATATGGAGAGAGGGGCCATTTTAACTTGCACGCTTATAAAAGACAAAAAAATGGAGTCTGCCCCTCGCTACCAAGCGAAACAGTCGTCAACCGCGACACTGCGAGCAGTTGTAATATTAGCAGTAATATAGCATTGCAGTTGATAAAGCCAAGGACGGCACGCTTAATAAACATTGGAAAGGAGTGCACTTGATGTATTTGGAATAAGTTTTTGCAAAAGGAAGCCGGATAAGACGGAAACAATTCGATGAATATTGAAAAGGCGTCTACTTAAGATATTTTGGGAGCCAGTTTTTCGGAAGGAGATCGGATAAGAAGAAGAAAGAAGTAAAGACGCTAAGACAGTGAGTGAAAAAATCTCTCTCTCTCTTTCTCTCCCCTTACTCTCTTTTTGTTTTGAACTGAGCAGACGACAATGACCAGTACGAAAATGTCGTATTTAAGTCTGGCATATATTTAACTTGAACATTCTCTCTCGATAAAGACAATTTATTTTCTTTCACGCATTACATTTTAAACTATCAAAACAATTGCATTTTTTTTTGGTGTTGTTATGAATAAACTTTCATTCATACTTCCCATCAGCCTTTTGTTTGTTATTTCGGTTGTGTTTTTCTATCTTGTATTTTACCGTTGTCTCTGAAGAATTTGGATAATCCCTTCTCGTATTTATTTTGTTTTAATCCCGGGATTTTTTTTTTAATTATTGTTGCGATCCTATCTCTACAGTCCCCAGTGGAGATAGCCAATTCGTAACAGTATATATATATATATATATATATATATATATATATATATATATATATATATATATATATATATATATATATGTATTCCTTTTTTATTTTAATGAACAGAATCAAAGAACGAATAGGTAATACAAATTTCAAAAGGTGATAATATACATATAAGTTCATAAGTTTTTCTTATCTTTTTCCTTTTTTCTTTCTCTTGTTTATTTTATTTATTTATTTTTTGAGCTCCCTGTTGGGACGAATTCATAACAAAAATAACTTACAGGGTGCTCCTCTTTATGCCATTTGGAAGAAAAATTTATAACAGAAATAATTTACAGGGTTATGCCCCTTATACCAATATTCACCTTTTATCCTTTTTTTATAATAGAATAAGGGGGACTACTCCTGTTGATTTTCCCTTTTGCTTATTTTATTTGTTGTTCTTTCTTTCGGACGATATTTTTTTAATCAAATTCTAGCGAGACTTCTGAGTTTTTGATATTTAATAGTATCTCTCGCCTTGGTTCGATATATATATATATATATATATATATATATATATATATATATATATATCTTTATGACTGACAAATGAGAAGAGTAAACGATAAACCAACCTTTAGTTTTACGCTGGTTGACAGCAAATATGTTTTTACTTTTCATATTTCTCGTGGTGTTGTCTTTTTTTATCAGCGGAGTTGCATAGATGTCTATCGTTCTTAAAATCTTTTCTGCAACAAACTTGCATTTCAAATTCTCAACGGTTAACTTTCTTCGAAAAAATGCTGATCATATTTTTCTGAATTTTAAATATATCAGCTTTATTCTTTTCTTTGTTTTATTGTCGCTGTCGCCGTTGCCATCGTTGTCATGGTAATGGTTATTGGTTCACTTGGTCGTTTTAATTCCTTCCCGTCTCAGAATTTTAACGATTAAATTTATTCATTTTTATTAATACGATATTAACATATTTCAATATAGACAAAAAAGACTAAAACAATTTGCTAATATTTTTCCCCTGAAGAGATGTATACACATCGAAAACTCATGGGTTAAGGAAAAAGATTTATTCAATTGTATTCTTTGTTTTCAAACAATAAAAAATTCTGTATTTGAAGATTAATTTTTCCAATCATAAAATTTGAATGCATAAATTTTGATATATATTTGATACGATATATATATATATATATATATATATATATATATATATATATATATATATATATATATCGTATACCTATTACGAAAGCTGGTTAAGGGAGATTCTGTCACATTTTGCCACGAACTATGACCGTTATATCTATTAGTAAAACTTGATACTACACAGCTTAGATTTTTAGCCATGTTGTAATTAGTGCGAACATAGATTATGATGTTTTTTTTTTTGTTTTTTTTTACACAGTGATCACCACTTATCAAGGCCCGGAAGCCACTCATGGATAAGGGTTATTGCAAGTACATTACGTTAGTGAGGAGATTTTATGAAGTGTTTAATTAAGGGGGCGGTTCATTAGGAATTTGTTAACATTAGACTTGAAGACATCCAAGTTGTAGTCCGGAGGGAACCAGGCAGACGGAACAGAGTTCCACAGGCGTGCAGTTCTAAGAAAGAAGCTTTGTTCATGGAATCCGCGTTTTGATTTAGGCACAGATATAGAGTGGGGGAAATTTTTCACAGTGGATTCAGCTAGATTGGTGTTTTTCGTGAAAGATTGGCGAGGGGGGACCAGGGATTGGAGTTCAGACGAGCACCTGCCATGAAAATAACGATGATGTAATGATTTTTAAGTCATAAATGTGATGAAACGAATTTCCGTCATATTTAGCAACACATGGCAGCAAGTCATGGTATCATATACCAGAAGGAACTGTCATATATCATCAACTATAATTACTGAATTCCTAGAGATTCATACCTAGAATAACGGAGTCGTTTAATCAGGTGTAGAAATATGGGACTAGATAGAAAGAAAAAATTGCAACCCTAGTTGAAGTCAGGGTCTTTAATAATGCTGGCATGAACAGAACTGAAAGGGAGAAGATAATGCACATACTAAGGTTATATGTGGAAGCTAAAAACAAACTGCAATTTTAGGATACTTTTCATCATTTCAGTAATCATGAGATCAATCAGGCCCATGAATAATAATTTCAAAAACTCGTAACTATACTCGATGAACTGTGCAACAGTGATACAAAAAATGTGCATAAAAGTAGGTTAAGAATTTAAAACAGATCACTCAGTCAGAATCTCTGAAATAGCCGGTTTTAATCTGGTATCTAATAGGATGTCAAAAAAATTTTTTAATCTGGTATCTAATAGGATGTCAAAAAAATTCTTTTTAATCTGGTATCTAATAGGATGTCAAAAATTTTTTTTTAATCTGCTATCTAATAGGATGTCAAAATTTTTTTTTTAATCTGGTATCTAATAGGATGTCAAAAATTTTTTTTTAATCTGGTATCTAATAGGATGTCAAAAATTTTTTTTTAATCTGGTATCTAATAGGATGTCAAAAATTTTTTTTTAATCTGGTATCTAATAGGATGTCCACTCACAGACAAAAAAAATGATAGATTAGAAAGAGACCAAAAACTTACCTCAAATGTAAGCTTTTCGATGTTGACTCTTTGTCCAAACCAAGTTAAGGCTGCATTGACGAATGAAAGAATAGAAAGGAAAGCGATCAAGTTGACAACGATATTGGCAATCAATTTAATCGATTGACTCGCGCCGCTTGATGCAGCATCGATAGCGTTTTTCTGATCGCTGCAAAAATAAATAAATAAATAAATATATATATATATTTATAAATATACCGCATCACTCAGTTTTGAGTGGCCACTCCGTAAATTTAAATGTTCTTTTTTTATTTTTCATTTTTCTTGTTTTTTTTTCGGATTGTTCGATAGTAAAGGTAAATATGATAAGCATTAAATGTGTTTTGGTAATTTTCATTAGAAAGAAAATAAATATATTTAAAAAAAATGCTGAAAAAAGAGGGGGTCATGAAAAAGAGTCTACTTAGATTCATCTAACGACGTTGTTTTCTTTAAATTCATATTTGATAAGAATTATTAAAAATGCACAATATCCCAATAAAAATAAGATAAATTTTTATGAAGATGGAAAAAGGACAATCTCTTAATTGTATAGCTAAACAGTTTGAAATGCATGGATTAACAGTGAAAAAAATATGGAAAAAATATGTAATCTTCCAAAAGCCTATAAAAAGAGAAAGCTGACAGAGAAAGATGAAAGGAGACTTTGCTTAAATTCAAGAAAACTCCCTGGGTGGTGGATGGGTGTGGCTAAGCACCTTGCAAATACAGATTTGTCAGTAAATATATCTCTTTCTACATGTAAGAGAAATATATCTTATATATTATTATATTATACATTATTAAATATTATTATATTATACATTATTAAATATTATTATATTATACATTATTAAATGTCGGTAAATATATCTCTTTCTACATGTAAGAGAAATATATCTTATATATTATTATATTATACATTATTAAATGTCGGTAAATATATCTCTTTCTACATGTAAGAGAAATATATCTTATATATTATTATATTATACATTATTAAATATTATTATATTATACATTATTAAATATTATTATATTATACATTATTAAATGTCGGTAAATATATCTCTTTCTACATGTAAGAGAAATATATCTTATATATTATTATATTATACATTATTAAATGTCGGTAAATATATCTCTTTCTACATGTAAGAGAAATATATCTTATATATTATTATATTATACATTATTAAATATTATTATATTATACATTATTAAATATTATTATATTATACATTATTAAATGTCGGTAAATATATCTCTTTCTACATGTAAGAGAAATATATCTTATATATTATTATATTATACATTATTAAATGTCGGTAAATATATCTCTTTCTACATGTAAGAGAAATATATCTTATATATTATTATATTATACATTATTAAATATTATTATATTATACATTATTAAATATTATTATATTATACATTATTAAATGTCGGTAAATATATCTCTTTCTACATGTAAGAGAAATATATCTTATATATTATTATATTATACATTATTAAATGTCGGTAAATATATCTCTTTCTACATGTAAGAGAAATATATCTTATATATTATTATATTATACATTATTAAATATTATTATATTATACATTATTAAATATTATTATATTATACATTATTAAATGTCGGTAAATATATCTCTTTCTACATGTAAGAGAAATATATCTTATATATTATTATATTATACATTATTAAATGTCGGTAAATATATCTCTTTCTACATGTAAGAGAAATATATCTTATATATTATTATATTATACATTATTAAATATTATTATATTATACATTATTAAATATTATTATATTATACATTATTAAATGTCGGTAAATATATCTCTTTCTACATGTAAGAGAAATATATCTTATATATTATTATATTATACATTATTAAATGTCGGTAAATATATCTCTTTCTACATGTAAGAGAAATATATCTTATATATTATTATATTATACATTATTAAATGTCGGTAAATATATCTCTTTCTACATGTAAGAGAAATATATCTTATATATTATTATATTATACATTATTAAATATTATTATATTATACATTATTAAATGTTATTATATTATACATTATTAAATGTCGGTAAATATATCTCTTTCTACATGTAAGAGAAATATATCTTATATATTATTATATTATACATTATTAAATATTATTATATTATACATTATTAAATATTATTATATTATACATTATTAAATGTCGGTAAATATATCTCTTTCTACATGTAAGAGAACTTTAAGGAGGCGTAATTTTTAAGCTTGCAAAAACAAAAAACACTAATAAAAATGAGGCATGTTGTTAAAAGGAAAAAGGTCTGTAAGAATATGTTTAAAAAAACAGGCACTTGATAATATTGTCTACTTCGATGAATGCAGGATAGACGTCTATCCAAGGGGCCGAATATATGTAAGAACAACCCCATACCTACGTAAGAACAACCCCATACCTACGTAAGAACAACCCCATACCTACGTAAGAACAACCCCATACCTAGGTAAGAAGTACAAATATGTCAGAAAAACCATCAATTAAATCAATATTTGAAGATGTATCAAAGCTACTGGGGAAATGCATGAAACTATATACATGTAACTTGAACAGTCATAAATACCAAGATATGTTGGATCAAACATATCTTCCAACCCACCAAAATGAGCATGTATTTATGTAGGATGGGGCAAAGTGGCACACCTCTAAAAGTTCTAGAAGATTTTTTGAAGAAAAGGGTATTACTGTGTTGGCTGACTTAAACCTCATAGAAAATCTTATTGGAGGGGGGGATTTAAATTAGGAAAAATTTTTTGAAATTTAAATTAGGAAAATATACACCAAGGAAGGTGGCTCAATTACGGGCCAATGTTAAAGAGGAATTCAACAATATCCCAAATTCTTACATAACAAAGCTCTATGATTCGGTGTCAAAGAGGTTTTGAAACAAAGGCTGACACACAAAATATTAAATGCAAAACCATGCATACCATCTAAAAAATTCCAACAAAAACCTAACAGCCAGCCATGGTTCTCCCCAGAATGTGCTGCTGCTATCGCGCACAGAAATCACTTTTTCCATAGCTACCAACGTAATAGATGTACTGAGACTAAAGCTGCTTTCAGGACTGCCAGCAACCACTGTAAAAGAGTAATAAAAAATGCAAGAGAGCTATATGCCCAGTCTGTTAAATCCAATGTAGCTGATCAGCGGCTTGGTTCCCACCAGTTTTGGCAAATAACAAATAGGATCCTGAACAGAAGTGTGCGTTCTATCCCAACCATTATCAATGGACCAGAGGTTATCTCGTCAGCGTCAGACAAGGCCAAACTATTTGCAAAGAACTTTGCAGCTAATTCTACCCTATGCGACGAAGGCCATAAACTCCCCATATTTCCTCCTATAACACAGAACAAGCTAGGTAACATACAAATATCCGTGTATGAGGTCGCCACGCTAATAAAAAACCTAGATTCCAGTAAAGCAACTGGCCCTGATGGCATCCCAATTATAGTGTTAAAAAAGCTTCAACCAGAACTTGCTCCCATACTTACGAAACTATTTAAGCGCTGCCTTAAGGAGAAGTGCTTTCCGACCCCCTGGAAGACCTCATCAGTTTGCCCTGTATTTAAGAATTCAGGTGATAAGTCATCTCCCTCTCAATACAGACCAATAAGTCTTCTCTGTGTTATGAGTAAGTTACTGGAATCAATATTAAATAGAGAAATAGTCAACCACCTCAGCAGGAATAACCTTCTTAGTGACACACAATATGGTTTCCGCTCTGCAAGATCTACCGCAGATGTGCTGACGGTTATATCCCACAGGATTAGTGAATCTCTTTACAAAGGCTTCCTTTCTAGGGCAATTGCTCTTGACATATCAAAGGCCTTTGACAAAGTATGGCATAAGGGTCTACTTCACAAGATTTCCAGCTACGGTATAACTGGAAATGTTTTCTCAATCATTAAATCATTTCTCTCCGATAGGCTCATAAGAGTAGTGGTAGATGGACAAAAATCGGAGGCCTGCAATATAAATGCTGGAGTCCCTCAGGGGTCAATCCTGGGCCCAACTCTCTTCCTGATCTACATCAATGACCTCCCTAAACACATACTTAAATCATTCGTTGACATCTATGCTGATGACACGACCATCTACGGCAACACATCAAAGGCTGTAAATGACGAAGTTCTCTCGGATTCTCTCTCCTCTGATCTCGAGCGCGTGGTTCAGTGGGGGAAGATGTGGCTAGTTACCTTTAATGCATCTAAAACCAAACTCCTATCCTTACATCATCAACGCTCTGATCCCCAGCTGGCATCAATTGTGATGGATGGCTCTCGTCTGGGTGAGGCCCCGTGTTTTGACAAGCTTCTGGGTTTGATCTTTACTCCTGATCTGAAATGGAACACGTACATCAAGTCTGTTGCCAAGGTCGCAGGAAAGATGGTGGGATCCTTCTACCGCTCCAGAAGATATCTCACTACTGATGCAATTCTCTATCTATATAAAAGCCAAGTACGTCCAAGGATGGAATACTGTTGCCATATCTGGGCAGGAGCTGCCAAAAACAGCCTATCATGCCTTGACAGAGTACAAAATAGACTTCGTGGTTTAGTGGGGGATGCCCTTTTCTCTACCCTGCAACCCCTCTCCCACAGAAGAGACGTTGCGAGCCTATCCTTGCTTTATCGTTATTTTCATGGCAGGTGCTCGTCTGAACTCCAATCCCTGGTCCCCCCTCGCCAAACTTTCACGAAAAACACCCGTCTAGCTGAATCCACTGTGAAAAATTTCCCCCACTCTTTATCTGTGCTTAAATCAAAACGCGGATTTCATGAGCAAAGCTTCTTTCTTAGAACTGCACGCCTGTGGAACTCTGTTCCGTCTGCCTGCTTCCCTCCGGACTACAACTTGGATGTCTTCAAGTCTAATGTTAACAAATTCCTAATGAACCGCCCCCCTAATTAAACACTTTCTAAAATCTCCTCACTAACGTGATGTACTTGCAATAACCCTTATCCCTGAGTGGCTTCCGGGCCTTGATAAGTGGTGACCACTGTGTAAAAAAAAAAAAAAAAAAAAAAAATGTAAAAAAAAAAAAGGAAGAAGTGAAGAGATTGAAAGAACTATTATCATTAAAACAAATATTTATATATAAAAACTTTAAATTAAAAAGTTTAAATTTTTTGTTCATATGTCATACTGGCCACTTTTACAAACATTTGATTTTAAATTTCTTTTTAAATGACGACCTTTATCGACTTTTTTTTAAATATCCCCCCCCAAATGGTGTTTATTCCAGAATCCGTTGTTAACATGGAGAGGTTGAGGGTGTTTATTCTGAAAGCCGTTCTTAACAAAAAATAAATAAATTAAAAAAAAACTAAATCATTTACTGATAATTCTCACTTTTACAAATATTTTTTAATTTATATGCGCGGATGAACAAATTGTTGAATAGTGCGAAAACAAAACGTTTTTGTAATAAACTTTGGGATAATTTTTTGGGTAAATATTTACATTTAGGTCCACCTCCACAAATTTCTTTTTTAAATGACGACTTTTATTGATAAATAAATTTACTTCTCCGCAACTTTTATTGATAAATAAATCTACTTCTTTGCCACGGGCACTGAACCCCTCCTTTTTTTTTTAATAGTATTTTCTGGTGGGTATGCTGACAACAAATATCAGTTAAATTTTGCAAATAGCCTCCCCTCCAAAAGTGGTGTTCATTCCGGAAGCTGTTCTTAAGATGAGGAGGTTGGAAGGTGATTATAAGGTGGACCTAATCTAAAAAAAAAAACAAAAAAAACAAGCAAGTTTTTTATGCGCACATAAGCAACTATTTTTTTATTAACTTTTTTTTACTTTTTTATTTAAAAATTAGTAAATTTCAATGAATAGAATAATAAATCATTTATCATTAATATGTGTTTTTGGTTTTGTGTTGAATGAAACTTTTTTTTTTCATTACAACAATAACGAACCAATTTAAATCTTCCGGCATGCATTTAAGGGTTACGAAATTATCAATAAATCATTTAGTTACTAAGCCAACGTCAGTAAATAAAAAAATGTTACGTGCGCATGCATTAGCCTTGACTGGGGGGGGCTAAGGGAGCGACCATTAAATAATTATGCTAGTCGCTATGGAACTCAACGCCCAAGGAGTACCTAAAGTGGCACTTATTCACTTATGTTATCGTGCTATTTTTTAAAATAGTATTTTCATGTTAAATTCAAATTTTACAATATGTTTTTCTTTTATTAATTTGTTAAGTGAAAGTACAGATAACCCGGTCGGTTTCTAATGTGAGGAAAATCTAGCCCCCCCCCTCAAAAAAGGGGTACTCTGAATAATAACAAAACATTAAGATTGCCTCAGTCTCGAAAGAGAACGAGGAAACAAACGGTGAAGTGTAGTTCACCTTCTGTTTCTCTCCCCCCTCTCTTCCTCTCTTAATATCTCTCTCTATCCATCTCTCCCTTTCCCTCTCTCAATCTATCTTTCTCTGTATATCACCCTCTCCATCTCTCTTTGAGCCCCTTTCTCTCTCTAACTCCCTCTATCTCTCTCCTTTCCTCTGTCTCATCCCTCTCTGTTTCTAACTCTCCCCCTCTCTCTGTTTATCTATCAATCCCTTTATCTCTCTATCTCCTTCTCTTTCTCTATTTTCCTCTCACTTTCTCTTTTCTATCTATATATCTTCCTCTCTATCTGTCCATCTCTAATCCCTCATCCTATTTTAGTCTCCTAAATTAATTACAGTGAATAAGGCATTGTCAAAACATGGATAAATCCTATTTTAGTCACCTAATTTACTGACTGTGAGAATAGAAGTTATTTGGAAATTACTTCTACCTTGAACAGCACCAGAAGTAACTGGTAAAACCTTTCTAATTAAATTGATTTTGGCAGCCATTTAGGAACAAAATGACATAGCCTTAGCCCTTGCTACATGAGGAATACCTGCGACCTTGCTGCCAAGTAAAAGAATTATTTATTCTACTTTAAAACATTCAATTTTTCAAAAATCTCATGTTCGTGGGGAAAATATTGCAGAAATGCAAACTTATTGTTTAGGATGAATGCACAATGGTACGCAAAAAATCACTTGAGGCTCTTGGTCGATCCTTGCAAGATTTGCGTGGCAATGTCAGACCATTTGGGAATGCAGTAATATTGCTTGCAGGAGATTTCAGACAAATGTTACCTGTTATTCTTCAATCAACACCAGCAGATGAAATAAATGCTTGCCTCAAATACTCTACTTTTTTGTTCCATGTGAAGACATTAAACTTAACTCAAAATATGTATGTCCAGTTGCAGACTGTTCGACCCACACAAAAACATTTGCATCACTTGTGGGAAATTGGGTACGAAAAAGTGCCAGCTGATCAGAGTTAAGGGCAAAATTCTTTGACTTTTAACTTCTGTAATTTCTGTAATTTTATTTCATCAAAAGAATAGTTAGTTTAAAAGGTTTTTGCAGATATTCAAATTATAAGAATTTCATTTGACTGAGTGAATGAGCTATTCTTGCAGGTCAATACAAAGATGCCCATGAACTTAATGCTATTATTCAATGTAAAATTCCAAGTGAGGTAGTCAAATACAAATCCATCGACACTGTTGTGAAAGCAGATAAAGTGGTTAATTATCCAACAGCTATATTTGCCAGGGATGCCACCGCATGTATTGCAACTGAAATTTGGTGTACTAATTATCATGTTGTGAAATATAAACCAATCCAACCTTTGCAATGGCACATAGCTTGCAGTAAAAAAAAATAACAAACAATATCATAGAAACAACAATCTTAACAGGACCTTTCACAGATGAATATATCTTCATTCCATGCATTCCTATGATTCCACCGGATACATCATTACACTTTAGGAAATTGCACTTTCAAATTTTATTGTCATTTGCAATAACCATCAACAAAGTACAGGGAACAATCTTTACTATTGTGGGCCTTATAGTTACACACTGACTGTTTTTTCACATGGACAATTTATGTTACATATTCAAGAGTCACCAAACCGGAAAATCTCTATATCAGCTAAGAAAATGGAACAACAAAAACTGTGTACCCATGCAAAATGGAAAATTAAACCTATAAGAAACATGCTTTTTCTCATTTTGGAACTTTTTCCATTGCGCCAATTTGAGCCAAGGAACGCGTGGCAGGGTACAGCTAGTATATATATATATATATATATATATATATATATATATATATAATTATTTTTTAATTTGATCTTTTCAGCATTAAAAAATGTCGACATTTTTATTGACCTACATTTATGCTTTTTAGTTTTTTAAACATGAAATATAAGGGGTTGAAAAACTAAAAAAAATATTTCCTCGAATATATTTAACAATACGTAGTTTAACTATGTAAGCTTATTTAATCCTGAATAAATATTGAAACTTTCAGGAAAATGCGGCTATTATTTGATTTTTGTTGGATTTTTTTAACATGGGTATGCTTACGGCTTCAAAAACATTACCACATAGGAACGTTGTTTTAAAGAGTGTATAATGTAAACAAGATGTCTATTTTGGAGTAAAAATTTAAAAAGAATAGCAGTTTATTTGAAGCTTTTTCTTTTAAATGGTAAAAAGTTAGGATAGTAATATTAAATTATAGTTACATCATGTTACATACAGGGGGGTTGTAGCGCGCGTTGGAGGTTCCTACAAAACTAAAAGTAAACATTCATAACTTACCCTATATTTAATTTGTTGTAGTCTTTAGTGGAAGCTTTCGAAGGTTTCGTTTCTGGATAGATCAACTTTGACATAGCAAGAGCAGCCGGGGCGGACATCACAGACGCCGAAATTAGATGCTGTGCTTTTACCTGTGCAGACACGAATGAAATCTATACGTTACTGGAAATATATTGGCATTAAAATATTTCACAACTTAAATCCACTACACAAACAGATTTTAATTCCTTAACAAGGAATTTTGTTTAACAAATTATCAGTTAATGATGTGAACTTTATACATATTAGTTGCCTAGAAGGTCACGGGGTAGTACAGCCATAGCAGATAAACTGAAGCTTCTTTAAAGGACACTATGAAGGCAAATTTTGGCTTATTTTATTGGTTTGAAAGTATAGGTTCTTTTTTACTAATTTTCATAAAAGTTTAACAATACAATACTTTTCACAAAACCTTCAAAGTTTAATGTAGTTTTGTCTCATAGAACCAAAAGCATTTAAATATTCAATTTGGCTACCAGTGTTACATACAGGGGGGGTTGTAGCGTATAGTATATATATATATATATATATATATATATATATATATATATATATATATATATATATATATGGGGCGGGGGGCAATTTTATAAGTTCCAAATCTCAGCGAACGTTGATCAGAATTTAACAGATTTAAGATCATTGTGAAAATGACCTGCATTGTGTAGTGGGCTGAAACAACAGCAGCAAGTTTTATCCTCCCCTCCATCAAGGTCAGAGGTGTTGGAGAAATAAATAAATATATATATATATATATATATATATATGTGTGTGTGTGCGTGTGTGTGTGTCTGTGTGTGTGAGTTGAGAAGGAAGTTCGTGCAAAATTGTTAGTTTTCATTTCAAATGATGTATTGTCAAATAAGTGTTCGTTATTATACAATGTTAAAGGGATTTTTACGCTCTATCTAATCGTTAAATTACAATGATTTCCAAAAGAAATATGTTACCTTTTCAGAAAGTTGAATACAAGATGGACAAAAGTGAGACGTAATCCCTCATTGGGGAGCTTTAGATCCCCCCAGAGGCCCGAGGAGGGCCGAATAGCTATGCTAAGATAGCTTAAATGAATCTTATATTTTTTTCTTTATTGAAAATTTATTGAGAAAAAGAGGTGGAAAAAGTTTTTATTGGTTTTTGCTTAATTTTTTTTTATGTGATTGCATAATTGTTTTGTTTTTTGTTGCTTATATTGAGTTAAATTCTGAAGAGGAAGTTCTTTTGTTTTTTTGCTTTTTAAACGAAATCGCTTTTAAATATTTTGTTTATACCGAGCTAAATTCTAAGGGGGAGGAAAAGAAGGAAGAGGAACGTAACTTTCCTCTGTGTGAATTGTACACATTATTATTTTTATGGTTTTTTTTTTGTTCTTGGTTGAGTATCATTTGGGCGTAAAGGGATAATCAATGATATTGATGAAATAGATGGCTGAATTGTGAAAATGCCGACTGATGCTGTCAAGAGCGAATCGCTCCCGAAAAAGGGAGAAGTTTACACCGATCAGAATATAGATAGTGAACAGGAGGCAGAAGCCCTGGTTGAGTTAGTCATGGGGCGTGGCCGACCAGAAAATTTTACCAGGGAGCGGCGGGGGTTGGCGGAAAATTTCTCTAGCTCTTTTGGGGAGGTTGGAATCTCCCGAATTTAGAGGGGATCCAGGTGAACTGGATAATTGGATACATTCTATTTTGAAGAAAAAACAGTTTATGATCTTACAGATAGGGAGGTGATCTCGATGGCATGTGAACACATGTCAGGGTCAGTCTCAAGGTTTATTTGCCAACAGATAATCGATAGCCCTCAGTTGAAATGGGAACAATTACGAGCAGCTTTAGAAGGAGGGGGGTCTTCTGGGGAGTATCGTCCCTTTGATGCAATGAGAAAGATGGTTCAAATCCGACAACAATCCGGAGAAAGCATAGCTGACCTCAGCGACCGGATATCTGGTTTGGCTGGAAGGGCTTTTTCGGATAAGAAGCTGAGAGGAACCGAAACAGTGCAGGCATCATTGGCTGCTATATTGGAAGAGGCTTTAAGGGATAGAGATGTCCGAGCCGATGTTATTAAAGATGGGCTGCAGGAAGCAGTTGAATTGGCCCGGAGTAGGGAGTAGGTATGGGCACGAATTCGTTGCTCACGGTTACAGGAAATTGATACGGGGAGATGTAGTCCTAACCGAGAGTATCGATCGAGGTGGGTCACGAAAACTTCCCTTCCGGGAGGAGGGCGGCTCAACGGGTATCAGAGAAGGAGGGAATGCCAGGGAGCCTCTATGCCCCCTCAAAGAAGGAGAGGAATGGCCCGTTTTACCTATAGATGGGAAGGAAAGAGGGTAGAGAGTGACCCGATGTGTGAGAGACGGGGTTGTTATAGCCATATGGCTGGTTGATGTACGAACGTGGCGGACCGTAGGTTGGGAAGAAGAAAAGATAAAAGTAGACCATCCCTGCCCCACCAGACAAAAGAATAGCAGGTCAGGCGGTTAGTGGAGATCGCCTCCCCCTTGCCCAGGTCCGGCTTGGGGAAGAGAGCAACAGGGTTGCGACCTGATGACCCTTATAGGTTAGCCGAGGGGTGAGCGGGCGCCTGCGTTGCTGGACCTGTGGTCAGTTCGGTCATATGGCGCAAGTCTGCCCGAATAGGAAATGTTGGCATTGTCGGAAGCCAGGCCATACGTGGAGAGAGTGCTCCCGAAAAAGGGGAGACTCCTGGATGCAGAAACGGAGCGAAAAGCAGCTGCCTAAGGTTAACCCAGGAGAAAGAAAAAGGTCAAAGCAAGTGTAAGTTCGCTGTATCTTGAAGGAGAGTCGAGAGCTTAGATGCCAGATTGTGGTGGGGAGCGTGAAGGTGGCAGCCCTGATCGATACGGGCGCCTCGGTAACACTGATTAGGTTCAGTACTTATCGGAAGATGTCCAGCCGAGGACGTTTATGTCCGGTTGACCTGGAATTGACACAGGCTGACCAGAGTCGACTACGCCTGGAAAGACTGACCAGGCTCCCCTATGAGGTAGAGGGGATAAAGGGGCAATTACAGGCTTACGTGGCATCCGATTTGTGTCAGGAATTAATATTGGGATATGATTGACTAGAAAGAATGGGAGCAGCGGTCACCTTTGCTCCACCGACCCTGTGGTTGAGAGGGAAAGGTATCCCCCTAAGCAGCCGAAAGCAGCTAAAGGACCTTCCGGTGGTGACCTCAGAGGATACGGAAATTCCTCTCCAAACAATAGTGTCCACAACAGGAGAGATACAGGGACGAAGGAAGGGGAGTCTTGATGGATACCAGGTGACCTCCCTAGAAGAAGGGGGAGGTGGGAATGTTGAAGTGGTGATTAGTGGTGCTATAGTGATTGGATATGGGAGCTTCCCGGTGCTGTTAACAAATAATTCCTGTAAGACGGTATGGGTTAAACGCGGAACCCAGGTGGGGACAGCTTGCCATGTTAAGAGAATTCAAAGAGTAGGGACCTGGGATAGAGAGGAGACAAGGAATTAGCGGGAATCATCCAGAATAAAGACAGAGGAAGTGATAGCACCACGGGAGTACCAAAGGGAGGTAATAAGACTGCTAGAGCGCAATCGAGATATTATCGCTTCCAACGATCGGGAATTGGGATGCACAGACAGTGATGATGAAGATTGATACAGGAGATCACCCACCTGTGAGGATGAAACCCCACTAAACTCCGATTCATAAAAGAAAAATTGTAGAGGAAGCGATGTCTGAGATGTTAGAGGCAGGGATAAGTGAACACTTCACCTCGCCGTGGAGTTTCCCCGTGGTGATCGTGGAGAAGAAAGATGGAGGACACAGATTTTGTGTGGATTTCTGGAAGCTGAATGCCATTACCAAACCCTTAGCGGTGCCTTTGCCCCTAATAGATGACATACTGGCTTTGTTGGGTAAAGCGAGATGCTTTACCACCCTGGGCTTGAGATCAGGTTACTGGCAAGTAGCCCTCGATGGGGAGGATCAAGAGAAAGTGGCGTTTGTATGCCATGCAGGACTGTTTAATTTCAGAGTTATGCCGTTTGGCCTCTGTAATGCGCCAGGGGTCTTTTCACAATTGATGTCGATAGTTTTACAGGAGTTGGAGGGGTTTGCGGCGGCATACTTGGATGATATTTTAATCTTCTCACGAACGCCTGAAGAGCACTTTGCACATTTGATGGAGGTATTTGAGAGGTTGCGCCAACACCAACTGAAAATAAAGTTACCCAAATGTCAGTTGAGTCCAGTTGAGAATAATTGGAAGCATTCATTCTGGCAATTAAATTGACTTTTGGAAGAATTAGGATTTTGCCTCAGTCAGGCAAGATGTCTAAATTGCGAAATAAGGGCTAGGAGGCCGCGTTCTGAATGAAGAATTATTGGAAATAATTATTGGCATCACTGAGTGAAGTGTGGTACATTCAATTTAACACAAAAAGCGACGTAATTAATTTTGTCTTTACTCGGCTTTGCAAGGGCTGCTAAAACATTACGCATTTTAGAAAAAAATAATAGTAATTAGGGGCTGATAGTGGGGAGGGGGCGTGTGCCATTGTAATGATCATCAGGTGGCACTCGATTTTGGATCCGGCCGGGAGTGACCTGATACCAATGGCAATGCCTCCGCCCTGCATAGGCCCTGTAGTCATTCATAGGTGTTGTGAACGGGAATGAGATGGAGAAATAGGTGTACTATGAAGATATGTATACAACGCTTTGTAAGGGATGTTGCTGCCAATGGTTGTATGGTGCATGAAGAGGGCGAATGTGGGAAGATAGCAAGGTGATAAGCATTTCGAGGCTGCTTGCACAGATGGAAGGAGAGAAACTGGTTGGAACCCTCCTGTGATTCTTGAAAATGCTGGTGTTAACGAAAACGAAGTGCAACCCAAAGATCTCCCTGATGCTGAAATCCAAATGGACTGAAGACGACTTTTAAGGATCTTCTTTTCTTTTTTTTTCTTTTCTCTCTGTTTTGCCAAAATTCTTGTAGGGTGCTGAGCTGAGAACCGCTGAAAGAAAATCCCAACGATACCTTGAATGACCGTCTATTGAGGCGAGAAGAAGTCCTCAGTGAAAGAAATTCTTACAAGATGCTTATAAAGGAGATTTGAACTGTGAAATAAAAGGTGAAGGTTTAACTATGATGGCTTAAGATGAAAAAGATTCTCCTAGCTTAATAAAAAGCTGGTCCTTTGAGAACCCTGGTTAGGGCTACATACCCTTTATTACAAGACTGTGCTGTTTATGGCAGCGAAATGCAAAAAAATCTTGTAAATTGTGACTGTAACTCTGTGAAAAAATTTTTTTGAACTATGATTGAATTGATGAAAAAAAGGGAAAAGGGGAATAACTCTTATAAAACCCTGGAAAAAGAAGGGGACAAAACTTTTAAACAAGGGAAGTAACTTTATGAGCTAATTGATGGACTTGTTGCATTTTATTGAGTGACAATTTTTAAATGATTCTACGAAGCAATATAGTTTAATGGAGGCGAATGTGGCGTAATCCCTCATTGGGGAGCTTTAGATCCTCCCAGAGGCCCGAGGAGGGCCGAATAGCTATGCTAAGATAGCTTTTGACCGATCCCGGGTAATGGCAGGTGCCCCGGGAATTTAGGGTGGATAAATATAGATATATTTTAATTTATTGTCAAAATAGATATATTTGCTTTTTGGTTGGAAAAATCTGAGATATTTTGTTATTTGGAAAAACTCAATAACAGGAAATGTGAGCAAGTTTACCCAAATACGATGTTCGGCATGTTAAAAATATACCTTTTCTTGTAAAAATCTAATGGATAAACATCTGAAGAAGTTGATGGGGACAGGATATTTTTATGGAAACATAAATCGTAAAATTGCCTACTCATCAATGAAACAGCTGTAATGGAAAAAAACCCAGGAAATAAACGAAGGTTATAAAAAGAAAACGTGAGTCTTTGAATTTTCAACAAAGTTTTACACTATATATATATATATATATATATATATATATATATATGTGTGTGTGTGTGTGTGTGTGTGTGTGTGTGTGTGTGTGTGTGTGTGTGTGTGTGCATCAATATATCTTGTATAGTTGACATTATAAATGGAATTTCACAAGGAAGACTTACCCCGTAGCTGATGTACAATCCTAAGAGAGAGCCGGCAATGGTTGCAAAGCCCCCCGTCATCACCGCGTGTAATTCAGACAATGTCATATCAGCAAGGAAGGGTTTCACAATCAAAGGGGCTTCAGTCTAAAAGTCAAACAACATGAAAGCATTAGACAAGAAATCATAGTTTTATTAAATCTAAGAAAAAAATATTTATCTTTCCCTTATCTATTTAATTGTGCCATACGACACTTGGCGAGCGAAAGTTGCATTTCAACCACTGATAACTACTAATACCTTTCTCTAACCGAACACGTGATTTGATTTGATTGATCATAGCTTTCTATCTGTTATATAACTTTTATTATTGAAGCATATATTTCTTCTGCGTGTACAGCTTAAAGTATGAGTCACGATGAATAGTGTATTGTGTATAGAGCTCAGTTCTAGCGAACTTTTACCACACTGGTGAGAGTGTAAATTAAAATTAAATAAATAAGAAATTAACTTTAGAGAATAGACTATAGATATGATAATTGCCGAGTAGATGGACAGAATAGAAAAAGGTTATGTGATCACATTCGAATGCATGCCTGATAGAAAGGAAAATCGCAAATGCATTTGTATGAACTGTTTTCTTTTGCACGGCCTCTTTGGCACAATAAATAGTGTAATCTATAAAGAGGAAGAACGGGTGTCAATCCTCAGTATGGTCATATGAAAATCTTAAACATACAGATTTGGTACTCCCTTATCAAACAAGCAGCATTATAAAATCATGTGGGTTAATCTATGGAAAATAATAAGGAATTTAATAATAAAATAATAATACATTTAATAATAAAGTTATAATGTATTATTACTTTATTATTAAATGTATTATTATTAAATGTATTATTATTAAATAATAAAGCAATAATGTATTTATTAATAAAGTAATAATACATTTAATAATAAAATAATAATACATTTAATAATAAAGTAATAATATATTTAATAATAAAGTAATAATACATTTAATAATAAAGTAATAATACATTTAATAATTATTAATAATTTAATACATTTAATAATAAAATAATAAGACATTCAATAATAAAGTAATAATACATTTAATAATAAAATAATAATGCATTTAATAATAAAATAATAATACATTTAATAATAAAGTAATAATATATTTAATAATAAAATAATAATACATTTAATAATAAAATAATAATACATTTAATAATAAAGTAATAATGCATTTAATAATAAAATAATAATACATTTAATAATAAAGTAATAATGCATTTAATAATAAAATAATAATACATTTAATAATAAAATAATAATATATTTAATAATAAAGTAATAATGCATTTAATAATAAAATAATAATACATTTAATAATAAAATAATAATACATTAAATAATAAAATAATAAAACAGTTAAATATAAAAATATAATACATTTAATAATAAAATAATAATACATTTAATAATAAAATAATAATGCATTTAATAATAAAGTAATAAAACATTTAAACTTTGGTGTTGTTGATTATTTAAAACGAGCTTTTGGTCAATCCATTTTGTTAAAATAAACATGACTCATACTTGGCCAGTTTTTGCTTTACTTTAACTCCACGCCAATAAACAAATTAGACCTCTGGTCTGGGCTCGTTCCACCCTCTTCAATCTTTACAAGCTCGGACACTTATTCAGAGGACTGGCTCAACAAAACGATATAATTTTATTTTCCTGTTTGGTAAGTGACTGGCAGCCTAGTGCTTATCGACACAGGCTTACGACGTTAGTGTGCCGTGTTCGAGTCCACAAAAATATTTTCTAGAAAGAACTTTTACTAAAAATATATCGAAGACAAAAACTCCAAAATAGAATCATATAATTCACACGAAATAAATGGGTGACTTCATTTATTCCCTCTATATCTATGTATTTCTTCTTTTGGCTTTTCATTCGTCTTTTAATTATATTAGTCTTTTGTGATGTCATTAACTTTGTTCGGCTAAAAGAAATATTCCAAGAAATAAAAGCCAATAAACAAAAAGATATGTATTATTTCAATTACTTGGACTATTGTTGTCCGGTTGGAATTAACACTCACAGTGTTTTTGCCGATCGACATACTTCAGATATTGCTAGTCGAACTTGTGAATCTTTACATTGTCAGAAATGTGACAATTATATCATGCCTCCTATTGTATTGTTTTGGGGCCAGTCAGATTGGCCGATTTTATTCTCTACGAAGCGTTGCACTGTCGCGGTCTTTTTGTATTTTGTGTGTGTTGCCTTCAGTTTTAGCTAAGAACTTGTCGTGGTCGGACGCAGGAAATCCGTTCCAATCCCTACAAGCAGCAGAACCATAAGAAGAACTAGAAAACTCAATCCCCGTATGAGGCATGGAGCCTCAAACCTAAATATAAAATAATTAGGCTCATGACTATAAATCCGTTAAGAGACTTGGCTCTACTTATTTCATGCCGACACATCTTCATTAAATCCGTTAAAAGACTTTTATTTGTATAATTACCGAATTAACATGAACATTGATCATGAACTTGTGCACTATGCTGACAGTGCGAATATTGGATTCTTTAAATCATAAAGGCATCTTGTCATCTTGTCAACCCCTTCTACGACTGCGAACACCTATTTTCGAAAACAGAATGAACCTGCTTCCAGTTCCTGTTGAAGAACTAAACACTAACACCTTTCGAGGTTAATACTAGCGCTTTTCAAAGGCAAAAAATGGGCATTTTTGCAACGAAGGATCAATAAAATTTGTGTTGAATTTTAAAGGTTGGCCTTTGTTGTTAATTGTTTCGGTTTTGTCAATGTTCAAGGAGCAAAAAACGGTCGGATTAAAATATCTTATAACATTATTTGAAACATTGTATAAGACTAAAAAATGCAATATGAGAACAGTAATCCAAATAACAAAAAAAAAAATCCAAAACAAAAGGTATACATGGGCTAAGATATATACTTTGAAAATGTTTAATAAAATTAAAATATATAAATTCTCGGCCCGATTTTGTTCTTACCATTCCCACGAAAATGTTGCTAGCGGCGCTGATTGATTCAGCAGGAGTCGTGTCCATTGTGAAAGCGAGCAATCGACCAAAAACTCGAACCACACTCTGCATGACACCCCAATAATATAGGATAGACATCACAGAACTAAAAAACACAACCATCGGCATCACCTAGAAGAAAATTAAAGAATCGCCATTATTTTCGTATTACTCATCAATAATATATATATATATATATATATATATATATATATATATATATATATATATATATATATATAGTAAGAAATTTGAAACAAAACAAAATAAACTTCTCATTAAAATGGAAAATATTAAGAACATCCAAATCTTACAGCCCAGGCTCTAAATACTGCCTGCTCTGTAACGCAGAGGCGATCGAGATTATAACGGCACCTAATAAATTAAACATCTTTAACTCTAAACCAGGGATAATTTGTAGTTGCAGGCACAAGAGAAAGTTCAAATACGAAAATACAAATAACCCCGCTGAAAGAACACCGCCAGGCAGGAACTAATATCTAGCACTTCTAAGGCTAGCCATGCAAAAACAGAACACCCTCCCTTGCTGCTCCTTGCCCCTAGCAAACGGTTAACACCCCAAATATTATTTTTATTTATTTATATATATTTCTTTCTTTTTTTTCCTCTGCAATCGCCACAAAGACTTTTTTTTTACTCTGCTATCGCCACAAAGACTTTTTCTCCTCTGCTATCGCCACAAAGACTTTAACCTTTTAATATAAACTATTAGCACACTCTCTGAATATATAACGCTTATATAACATTAATGCAAAAAACAACCTTGAATCACTTTCCCCCCCTGGCAAGATCAAACTAACGCTACAACTACTTTACTCATAGTTTCTCAGACAATTATCTCTAACCAAATCTCATCCTGAAAAATCTAAAACTTAATACCACCTATTAAACTGCAACCCAATTAGCAATTAGCACAAGTTATACCAAGAATATGCCCTCACCAATTTAAAGCCAAACTTAACTTAGAAAAGTAATTTAGAAATCCCCTCCGCCCCCGGGCCTGCAACCTTAAACCAAAAATAAGAATGCTTAAATATCCCCCTTGCAACGCCCCCCACTTGCAACTCCCCCCTACAAATTGAAACTCCTCCATAATATAAAACCAACATATAAACTTATGCAATAAAAATGATGCTAACCCATTCAATTCAGAAATATTTATATTTAAATATTTAAATTTACTGAAAAATACTTTGTAATAAGGGCTTCCTACCTTCATCTTCTCATTATTGCCCCACCACCTCCCCCCGTCATCCATACAGACATACTCCCATCTCCCATCTAAATCTCATGACTGTGAATTAAGGTCGATCCAACCACCCCCACACGCTTGCTTAAAGCATCCTTTCTACTTCCTTCCACCCAGCTATTTTGTTGCCACCACTAACTTACTCTGACTTTCATTCGAATTGAAAGCAGTTGAACGTGCTCA
>NC_136519.1:58043986-58076486 GCF_053919585.1 Euprymna scolopes
TCTTTATTGGAGGCTTAAATTATGAGACGACCGAAGAAACCATCAAGCAACACTTTGAACAATGGGGAGAGATTGTCGACTGCGTCGTCATGAAAAATCCAAGCACCAAGCGTTCTCGTGGGTTCGGTTTTATCACCTACAAGGCCGCAGAGATGTTGGATGAAGCCCAAGCAAACCGACCTCACAAAATCGATAATCGAGAACTGGATACGAAACGTGCTATGCCCCGCAACGAGTCCGACGAGACGCAGACCTCGGTGAAGAAAATGTTCGTCGGCGGATTGAAAGATGACACTGCCGAAGATGACGTCAGAGAGGTATTCGGTAATTTCGGCAAAATCGAAGGGCTGGGATGATGAAGCAAGGGACGCCGTACTACATCGTATGATGTTCGAAACCTTAAAATCTGCACAGCAGAACGATCCGGCACAGGGAAATTGGTGTGTGAACGGCAAAGAGCTGAATGTATGGGTCGATGCTAGCTCCCTAGCAATTGGGGCAGCCTTGGAGATGTGTGAAACTGTGCTGGAAGATGCATGTTGGCTGCGACCTGAAGATGACTCTCAACATATCAACTTGGCTGAACTGGATGCCGTATTGAAAGGCATCAATTTGGCTCTCCAGTGGCAGAGCAAGGTGCTACACATAAAGACAGATTCTGTTTGCGTATACCATTGGGTCTCAGACACGCTAACTGGAAAGGCGCGAGTACGCACCAAAGCAGCAAGCGAGATGCTTATTAGGAGGCGATTAAGCACTCTTAAGGAGCTCGTGAAAGAGTACGGGCTGACAGTGGATGTGACGCTGGTTCCATCAGCACGAAACATTGCTGACCGACTGACACGAGTGCCACAGCGGTGGTTTGAGGCAATGAAAAAGAAAAACGGTCTTGACCCAGTGATAGGCGGGGTCCACACAGACGAGCTGGATGAGAGTCAAATCATGGCTATTCACAAAGATAGTGGACATCCGGGGGTGCGACACACTACCTACTTTGTCAGGAGAAGATGTCCAACCACGACAAAAGCAACTGTCAGAACGGTCATACAGAAATGCGAGGAATGTCAGTCCATTGACCCAGCGCCAGTCAGGTGGGAAAAGGGAAAGCTGGAAGTTAACGAGAATTGGCAGAGAATTGGAATGGATATCACGCATTATGGCACCTTCCATTTTTTAACTTTAACAGACTGTGGTCCATCGCGTTTCTCCATTTGGAGGAAATTGGCAAGGCAGGACTCGGCAAGCGTGATTCATCAGTTGGAGGCAGTGTTCCTCGAGCGTGGCGCGCCGCATGAACTCCTTTTAGACAATGACACAGCTTTCTGCAGCAATATGTTCCAAGCATTTGCATGTAAATGGGGAGTTCACTTGCGATTCCGCTGTGCATACGCTCCAGCCGGGAATGGCATAGCGGAGCGATGTCATCGTACAGTGAAACGAATAGCGGCTAGAATGTGTTGTCCCATACAGGAGGCTGTCTACTGGTATAACATCACACCAAGAGACGACACATCTCCCTCCACTGCGCCTGCCAATAGGATTTATCAATATGAAGTTCGAGTAAAGGAGACCAATCTCGCAACTGCGTCCCCCGGTCCCAAGAACAGCTTTTACCAGGTTGGAGATCGCGTATGGGTCAGAAGACCGCAAAATCGATGTACCACGAGGTTCGGCAAGGGTGAGGTGACCAAGGTGATCAGCCCTCAGTCAATTTTGGTGGACGGTGTGCCTCGTCACGTGAAGGATTTGCGCCCTCGCCATTATGTTGTTACATCGGAGGAAGAGGGAGACTCAGACAGTATGATATCTTCTGAAAAGACAGAGAGTATGATGCAGGACGACGAAGAGGATTTTGAGCCATATAATGTACATACTGAAGAAGCGGAGGAAGGACCACCCGTCTTGCCTCTACGAAGGAGTACCCGATAGAAACGAATACTGCCCCCCTGCTCTGATTGTGAAACACCGCCTATGGAGCAGACTGGTGGCAATAATGGCGATGAGGAGGATGGCAGGGAGGAAGTGCTGCCTCCGGTTCTTCGGAGAAGTACCAGACAGAGACGACTGCCCCCCTGCCTCATTTGTGATCATGAGATCAGGGGGGAGTGTAGCAGAAGCAGCAATAACTAAAATGAGGGAAAAAAGAGCTTACCTCGGGTATGTCTGTTGTGTCACCAGTTGGGGGGAAAAAGAGAATTCCAAGATGGCGTCCGGGGGTTTTTATTAGCATTTACCACATGCAACTCTCGGAAAATCACGTTTCTGTCTCATGTGATTATGCAAATGGATAATTCCCGGCCACTATAAAAGCAGGAGGCTAGAGACGAGTCGGCAGTGTCCTGCAAACTGTGTGTGTGGGTATTTCTGGCGATTGGAGTGTGTCTTCTTTTACCACGGTTATCACGGACAGGAATTCCCTCTCTTCTGGAGGTGGGCGATATTGACTATTTTGAAGTTGTACTGTTGCTGACAGAACATTTATTTATTTTTTTTTTTTTTGCCTACTACATTTTTGTTTCAAAAAGTTAAAAATCGCCAAAACTTTCCTGTCAACCTGATATACACACAGTCAGACTGTTTCGCTGAGTCACAACTATTCTATGCGTTTAAATTTTCAATTATCGAGTCATAAGTTCTAACAATTAGGTTAATGGGAGAAGCGCTCTTAAATGGCATCGCAAATCTCTATATAAACACTTGGTTATTGTACACCGTTCTCTATATTTTGTTTGCATACGAAACATACTCAATGAATGAAGCCTGACGATTTTCTATGAGGATAAATCACAAATGTTTCTATGTGGTTTATTACGTTAACTGCACAGAAAGTAGTTAAATAATTGTTTTGTTAGATAGACCGACTAAATTCGCCGAGTCTTTTTTATTTTTATACTGTTTCTTTTGGTTTTGACTCTCTATTTAAGTGTAATTGAGGATCACATTCCAAATGTGTAATGTTAACGAACGCTGAAATAAAAATAAATATATCCGAACGAGGGTAATATATATAAATATAGGAGTTATCCTGTCATATTTGGTCACTCTGCAAGTGTAAATCAAACGGTGTCTGTGTGCACAGGATTTCCAGTTAGAAGGGACCCACCTAAACCCCCACCTCCGTTTGTGGGGGTGAGCGGTGTAACTCGTCCAAACCCCACTCTTCCCCATGGGTTGTTATCCTGCCAAATTCGGTAGCTTTATGTGAAACTGTGAGAATGCATTCGGTTCTCCCTGTGGAAGTCACCACTTATCAAGGCCCGAAGGCCACTCGGGGATAAGGGTTATTGCGTGTACAGTAATCAATAGTACAATACCGTAGTAATCGTTAGTAATGGAGATCTGACAAAGCGTCTTACTTAAGGGGGCGGTTTATCAGGAACTTGTTTATGTTGGACTTGAAGACATTCAAGTTGTAATCAGGTGAGAAACAGGCAAATGGAAGAGAGTTCCACGGGCGTGTACTTCTGAGAAAGAAGCTTTGTTCATTGAATCTACGTTTTGGTTTTGGCACAGATAAAGAGTGGAGAAAATTACTGACAGTGGTTTCAGCTAGACGGGTGTTTTTCGTGAAAGGTTGGAGAGGAGAAACCAGAGATTGGATATCAGGCGAGCACTTCCCATGTAAATAATGATAAAACAACGACAGGCTCGCAACGTCTCTTCTGTGGGAGAGAGGTTGCAGGGAAGAGAAAGAGGCATACACCACTAGGCTACAAAGTCTATTTTGTACTCTGTCAAGGCAGGATAGGCTGTTTTTAGCAGCTCCTGTCCAGATATGGCAGCAGTACTCCATCATTGGACGTACTTGGCTTTTATATAGATAGAAAATTGCATCATCAGTGAGATATCTACTGGAGCGGTAGAAGGATCCCATCAGTTTTCCAGCGACCTTGGCAACAGATTTGATGTATGTGTTCCATTTCAGATCAGGAGTAGAGGTCAATCCCTGAAGCTTGCCAAAACATGGAGCCTCCCCTAGACGAGAGCCATCCATTTCAATTGATGCCAGATAGGGATCAGAGCGTTGATGATGTAAAGATAGAAGCTTGGTTTTAGATGCATTAAAAGTAACCAACCACCTCTTCCCCCATTGTACCACACGCTCAAGATCGGAGGAGAGAGAATCAGAAAGAACTTTGTCATTTACAGCTTTTGACGTGTTGCCATAGATGGTCGTGTCATCAGCATAGATGTCAACTAATGATTTAAGTATGTGTTTTGGGAGATCATTTATGTAGACCAAGAAGAGTGTTCGGCCCAGGATGGACCCCTGGGGACTTCAGCATTAATACTGTGGGCCTGTGATTGCTGCCCATCAACCACTACTCTTATGAGCCTATCAGAGAGAAATGATTTAATAATTGAGTAAACATTGCCAGCTATACCATAGCTGGAAATTTTGTGAAGTAGGGTTTTATGCCATACCTTATCGAAGGCCTTTGATATGTCAAGAGCAATTACCCTAGAAAGGAAGCTTTTGTTGAGGGATTCACGAATCCTATGAGATATAACCGTTAACACATCTGCTGTAGATCTAGTAGAACGGAAACCATATTGCATGTCACAAAGAAGGTTGTTTCTGTTGAGGTGGTTGACTACTTCTTTATTTAATATGGATTCCAGCAACTTACTCATGACACATAGGAGACTTATTTTTCTGTACTGAGAGGGAGATGACCTGTCACCTGAATTCTTAAATACATAGTATACTGATTTCCAGGGTGTTGGGAAGCAATTCTCCTTAAGACAACGCTTAAACAGTTTTGAAAGTATGGAGGCATGTTCTGATTGAAGCTTTTTAAACACTACAATGTGAATGCCGTCAGGGCCAGTTGTTTTACTGGAATCAAGGTTCTTGATTAGCTTGGCGACATCACGCACAGATGTTTTTATGTTGCATAGCGTGTCGTCTGTTAAAGGAGAAAATACGGAGAGTTGATGGCCTTCATCCCATAGGGAAGAATTAGCTGCAAAGTTCTTGACAAATAGTTTGGCTTTGTCTGATGCTGACGAGATGACCTTAGGTCCATTGATTATAGAACTCACGCTTCTGTTCAGGATCCTGTTTACTATTTGACAAAACTGGTGAGAACTAAGCCGCTGCTCAGCTACTTTGGATTTAACGGACTGAGCATATAGCTCTCTTGCATTTTTTATTACTCTTTTACAGTGGTTGCTGGCAGTCCTGAAAGCAGCTTTAGTCTCAGTACATCTATTACGTTGGGAAAATGATTTCTGTGCGCAATGGTAGCAGCACATTTTGAGGAGAACTTTGGCTGGCTGTTAGGTTTTTGTTGGAATATTTTGGATGGTATGAATCCGTTTATACCTACAATTAACCATTCGGTCAGGTCTGATACTATAGATGCACATCCTTTTTAAACATGGAATGCAGAGGTAGATCAGATATAAATGTACGGAAGCTATCTCAGTCAGCCGTATAGTATCGATATACAGTACGGTGGAGAGATACGTCTGAAGACTTATTGCCTTTCATTTTCCACGCCCATGGCGGTCTTGGGAGTCAGATTTAGATGTTAAGTTAGAGTATCCATTAATTATGAACTCATCTAGAAAAGTGGTCGGCCCTATGCCAGTTTTGCTTAGGAAGAATATGTCCGGTTTAGTCTCCTGCAATTGGGTTTCAACCTCTGGAAGGTTGGAATGTAGACCCCTAATGTTTGAGAAAGAGACATGGTAGTAGTGGTCTACGTTGGGGCATGAAGTTTTAGGTTTGTTCGTGTTTCTTTTCTGGAGATTATATAATCTATTATCTGATTATGTGATTATTTCAATAACGTCTACAGACAGACACACAAACAGATGTTGAGCTTTATTATATAGATATTTTGCATTTTAAATTGAATTCAAAGTTATGGAAATAAGATCCACCCATTCATTCAGCAAAGACGTTATTGAAATAATCATATAATCACATAATAGATTATATAATCTTTATGCAAAATATTTCTTACTATTGGAGAAAGTTTTCGATTACAGCTAATTTTTTCACTCATAAAAAAAAATTTCACCGTGCAAAATCACATTTATTATGATAAACAATGTTTTTTTCTAATCGCTTGAACATTTAGTGATGTTTCTTAAAATAAAACTCACTTTTCACAATAATATTTTCCTACGAGTGGAATAAATTTGCAGGAAGCTGTAACTGCTTTAGAAGTAAGAACTGGTTTATACTTATCGAATAAGATAATTTAAAAATAAGTGTTAGTGTACTTTTTTAAATAAAAAGGGTTACATTTCTTCATTGTCTGACCTTAAAGACGAACATGTGCTTAGTGTAAGCTTCGCCAAAAACAAACTCGGATCCAACTGTGCTATGAGTCAGGAAGTCTGTGATTTTGTCTCCAATCCAATGAAAAAGCATGTAACCTTCCCGCGTCTTTATAATAATAATGGCGATCAGCAATTGCAACATGAGACCCCAGAACACCGTGTGCCATCTTATCTGAAACAAAGTAAAACATACACATACATTCCTATTCATGTAAAACATTAAAAGCTTCAATACATACAAACAAATATATTTCAATACATACAAACAAATATATTTCAATACATACAAACAAATATATTTCAATACATACAAACAAATATATTTCAATACATACAAACAAATATATTTCAATACATACAAACAATATATTTCAATGCATACAAACAAATATATTTCAATGCATACAAACAAATATATTTCAATACATACAAACAAATATATTTCAATGCATACAAACAAATATATTTCAATACATACAAACAAATATATTTCAATACATACAAACAAATATATTTCAATACATACAAACAAATATATTTCAATGCATACAAACAAATATATTTCAATACATACAAACAAATATATTTCAATACATACAAACAAATATATTTCAATGCATACAAACAATATATTTCAATGCATACAAACAAATATATTTCAATACATATAAAAAAATATATTTCAATACATACAAACAAATATATTTCAATACATACAAACTAATATCTTTCAATACATACAAACAAATATATTTCAATACATACAAACAAATATATTTCAATACATACAAACAAATATATTTCAATACATACAAACAAATATATTTCAATACATACAAACAATATATTTCATGCATACAAACAAATATATTTCAATACATACAAACTAATATCTTTCAATACATACAAACAAATATATTTCAATACATACAAACAAATATATTTCAATACATACAAACAAATATATTTCAATGCATACAAATAAATATATTTCAATACATACGAACAAATATATTTCAATACATACAAACAAATATATTTTAATGCATACAAACAAATATACTTTAATACATTCAAAAAAATATATTTCAATGCATACAAACAAATATATTTCAATACATACAAACAAATATATTTCAATGCGTACAAACAAATATACTTTAATACATACAAACAAATATATTTCAGTACATACAAACAAATATATTTCAATACATACAAACAAATATACTCTAATACATACAAAACGATATATTTCAATACATACAAACAAATATATTTCAATACATACAAACAAATATATTTCAATACATACAAACAAATATACTCTAATACATACACACAAATATATTTCAATGCATACAAACAAATATATTTCAATACATACAAACAAATATATTTCAATACATACAAACAAATATGCTTCAATACATACAAACAAATATACTCTAATACATACAAACAAATATATTTCAATACATACAAACAAATATATTTCAATACATACAAACAAATATATTTCAATACACACAAACAAATATATTTCAATACATACAAACAAATATATTTCAATACATACAAACAAATATATTTCAATACATACAAACAAGTATATATCAATATGTTTTATTGGAAAACTTCAACCAGCATTTTTCAGGTTAATTTGTTGCAGTTGCTTTCAACTGTTCATATTACATAATAGTACTTTCCTAACATAAGTGTTTATACTCACATTTTACACTTCTCTCCCAAGTAGTACCTTTCCTTCAAGAAGTACATCTCCTCCAAGCACATAACACATGCATACGGACTTTCAAGGAAAGTTCCGAGCAGAATGAACCTTTCAAGAACACAGTAATTATTTTCATATGAACCGATAGTGAAATGAAAATCATGGTATGCAATATTATTAGAAACCTTCTAGTTACTTTACATGGAATCAAATACGAAGCACAAAAACAAATTTATTAGTGCTACAAAACATGGTAAATAAAGACCAGAAAGTACACAACAGTTTTTCTATGTGCAATGACGTCTTAATGCGCAGCAAGAAGTTCGTCATACTGAACACGTTAAAAACAATAACGAAGGATTTTCATATGGGTCTCACTGGAATGAACATAATGAAGAACCTCATGTGTAGTTATGGATATTAGTGAAAGATGGATGATGACGTCAAAAACATGGAGAATCATGCAATGTTTGATGTCAGAACCACCCTTAATCACGTTTAAACCATGCCCCAAAATAGATCAACCCTGGTCTAGAATTAATAAAGTTTTCGCAGGGCCACTGAACGATTGGTATTACCTAATTGTGATGAACAGTTACACAGGATGGCCAGAAGTGTTTAGATGTAAGAGACTCACTACAGGGGTAGTTATTCATTTTTCCCGACGGATGGAGTTGCTAAACACAATTTATGTTCATGGACTTCAAGGAGTTCTGTGTAATGTTCCAAACTAATCATGTCACGATTACTCAGTAGCATCCCCGATCTAATAAGATGGCCACTCTAAAACGATCCTTAAGAAAAGTATGTAGTACATCTACAAAAACGGAATTACAACAGATTCCACAGGTTTATAGGAACACATCGAATCCTAACACACTATCAGCATGATGATCAGCGAAGACTATGTTCCAGCATAAAATAAGAGCCGTCTTCGAAAAACTTACCAAAATAAATAGCATTCAATATAAGAAACGCAACGTTCCAGGAGAAAAAGTGTTCTACAAAACTGACAAACAGTTTTTCTAGGAAATAAGCACAATAGACAAAACACTTGGAAATATGGATACATTACCTAAGTCCCAAGTTCACACGCAAACGATAGTTCAATCAGATAAGAAAGCATCAATTGGACGATGCACCGCACGAAAAAGAAAAGGTTATTGAGATGATATACGACACTTTTGATTTCAAACCATATCAAGCAGCTCCAGACGATGACGACAGGGGTGTGGAGAGGAAAAAGGAAATTTATGGATCCTTTATCCAAAAATAAAAAGTACTAAGTATTCCTTACGGAGTAAAAACGACTTGAAAGGGGTATTAAGGGACTTACACACTCAGACATAATGGAATCTGTTTATCATAAAATAAACCAAAAGGCTAATATTCTTGCGGAGAAATATTCCGATTTAGAGTAAGACTAGAGACTCTCGGAAAGTACCAATAACATTTCTTTGTATTTCACTTTCTTGTACAATAATATTCTTTCTACCTAAACTTGTTGTTCGTGTCTTCTTTTATGACATACTTTCTTAGCTCTACAGCACATATATAGCTGCACACGCATGCACACATACACACATACGCATATATATATAGATGTGTGTATATATAATGGGTGTATAGATTGGTTGTCTAGATGTAAATCCAGTAAACTTCGCATGATTATTAAAAAGAGCTCAATGGAAGACAGCCTTGATATATAGTCTGTTTATTATACAAACATTATTGGTTAGTTAAACAGATATATAGGCTTACTTATATCAGTTAAAAAGAGGTGGTATACTGGGAATTATTTTTTCACCCTATAAATAAGCCAATGCATCTGCTCGACTGACTGTTAATTTGACCATATGGACATATATCTTATAAATAAACAGATAAACAAATTAATAATTTGAAAAATAGAAAAAAAAATAGACGGATGAAAAAGCGAGAAATAAAATAAACTAATAAATAAATAGGGAAATATATCTTATCAATAAAATAGATAGATAATGAAGTCGCTACCAAAAAAGAAAAGCCCATAAGAACCTAGGATAGAGAAATAGCGTCAATGAGAATATAATATTACTTCAGATCAAAGCAAAAATTTAGGCCACTAAACAACTGCTGAATAAAAATAATAGCAATACCTCCCCGCTAAACCACACAGGATTGTACTTCCCCTTCTTCTTTTATCACCCCTTACCCCATCTTCCTTCCTTAACTAAACCTCACTCCAATACCTCTACTGCTCACATTCACAAACTATAAACCTTACTTTCTTCCAGGGGGTAAACTATACTCGAATATCTTATAAAAAAACGAATGTAATTTTGACTCGTTTCTATATCGCTAATTTTTGGTCTGACTAAGTGGTATCTTTTAACTAGGATTCCGCTGAAACATGCATGCGCATAGATAACCAATAATGTTTGTAGAAAAAACAGACCATATATATATATATATATATATACTAGCTATTTCTTCTAGCAGATCTTCACACACACACACACACACACACACACACACACACACACACACACACACACACACACATATATATATATATATTCTTGCCATTTCTTCTAGCACATCTTCATATCCTCAAGTGGAACAATTAATTCAACGAGAAAAAAACTTTTTTCAAATGAACGGACAAAATGACAATACTCGGACGAATATATATATATATATATGCTCCTCACCTTGAGTTGAGCATATTGAGAAGTGAAAAACGAATTACCATTAGCATATAAGCGACGCTCTTTGTGTAAACAAATCGAGCGGAGGTATTTCGGACGATATCAAAACATCGTTAAACTCACTACTCGTTCAAGCAGCCGCCAATAGCGTAATGGTTAGAAGCCTTGACTGCCGTATAAACGGTCGGGTTTCAATCCTGGCTTGAGGTAGTTGCCTGTCTAGCCGCACTGATGAGCTGTGAAACAGCGAAACAGTACTGTATGTGGATGACTATATATATATATATATATATATATATATATATATATATATATATATATTCGTCCGAATATCGTCATTTTGTCCGTTAATTTTATGACAGCCCCTTTAAGAAATTCATTTCTTATCGTTAAGCACTTTCAGTTGAATTAAAGTCGGTCAACTTAGCTCTTATGCATAGATCATCGTATAACGGTTAGATTACTTTCTGACTGACGTAAATGAACATGTAAAATTAAAATGTTTAAATTCAACGCTTTTTCACGCGGTTAATGGTAGCCGAAAGGACACGGTCTCTGCTAATCGAGCCAGAGATGTCTCGTGTAGCGGGGTTAGAATCGTTCGGCTGGTGTTTATCGTGACACCCTGCACTGAAGAATCCCGAAAGGATGAAACACTAGTGTCTGTAGGTATTTAATTATTATAGTAAAAAATAATTATATATATATATATATGTACATATATATAAACAGGTATACGTATCTACATATATATACACGTATACATACATATACACACATATATACATAAATATATACATATATACGTATATATACATATGTATTCATATAAATATATATATATGTACAGATATCTACATATATAAAAGTGAACATGTATGTCCGTCTGTCTGTTTGAGGAATGACCTCTACCAAACTTCAATGTCTTTTTTGTTTTTTGACTTTTAAAATTCCTACTATGCATAAAAAATACTGAAGTAAATATAATAAAATATAATGAAAAATAAAGTATTGGCTTTATAATAATAAATATGAAATTTCTATAAATATCATATTTATGCGTATACAACAGTACAACGCCGGACGGCTTGGTAATATATATATATATATATATATATATATATATATATATATATATATATATTCAGTAATGTGATTGATAATATATTTATATTTATATTCAGTAATGTGATTGATAATTTAAAATTCAAATAAGAATTAAATTAAAAATCCATTTCACAAGAAGGAACAACAACAAAATCAATAATTTGTACGATCGTTTCGGAAAACAATGTTTTTATTGTGGTAGACATTAAGTCACGGACAATAATTTTACATATAGTATTTTTAACAAACAAAGTTTCCTCATCAGCTAAGTATTTGGAAGGGTTTTTAATATATGTAAAAGACACCATAAATAAACATAGCGTTAAAAGTAAGGACGATGTATCTGGAAAAAATTAAAATAAAGGTATGTATTTACTTGATAAGAAAATTAATATGGGTTAAAGATAGAAATAAAATAGAATACAATTATAAATCTGAATTTGGTTTAAATATAATATTATAATAATATATTTCTAATAAAATTTATAGACACACATATATATATATATTATACCTATAATATGGCAATGCCTTCCTGTATACGTGTTAAAAAATGACCAAAAGACAAGAAAAGATAAAACCAAACCACAAGTATTACATACTAATACGAATAAACAGCAAACCAAAACCCGTAAACGTAAAAACAGACATAAGGAGACCCTATGGTTCAACCCTCCATATTCCAAAAATCTTGAGACAAACTTAGCCAGAGAATTTTTTAAAATATTAGATAGGAACTTTAAAGCCCCTCATAGATATAATAAAATATTCAATAAGAATATAATCAAAGTGTCTTACTCTACTATGCCAAACCTTCATCAAAAAATAATTAGTTCTAACAATAAAAAATTAATAAGCTACAAAATACAATTATACAAAATATAGAAGGCTGTAACTGTAGAAGAAAAAATAAATGTCCCCAACAAGGCTCATGTAAAATAAAAAAAATGTAGTCTATAGCTGCGCAGTATCAAAAAACCCAAATCTAAATGAATTTAATAGCAACCATAACTGAACTACCCGATTAAATAATGACACCAACTTTATTCAATCTACCAATCAAATACAGACCAACCCACCATATAATAATCCAACACCTTATCTACCGGAAAAAATTACACTAAACAAGAGGCAATATATTTTGGTTCCACATCTGGCTTAATAAAACATAGAATTTTAACGCACAAATATTCATTTAAAAATCACTCCCTGTTAAACCAAACTACCCTATCCAAGCATATTTGGTCACTCAAAGATAACAATATTTCTTTCAATTTGAAATGGCAAATAATAGGATCTTACAAAGCATACAAGCCAGGAGATAAATTCTGTGCACTTTGTACAAAAGAGACCCTAAAAGTTTTAAAATATGAAGATATAAAAAATAGAACCACCCTATTAAATTCAAGAGAAGAACTTATTTTCGCATGCAGCCATAAATGTTGGTTTAAATTTAATAAATATAAACCACCTTATATCATTAAAAATGTTACTTATTAATATTCAATATTAAAATTAAACTATAACTTGACATGCTTATTAATAAAAAATTTTGATCATCAATATTATTGTTATTATTAATTGATCTGATATATCGACCATTATTATATATTATTAAAATATATTCTTAACCTTAACCTATGATATATTTTTTAATTTCAATAAATAAATAAATTATCAAATATTAAATTCAATAATTTCAAAATAGATTATAATATATTGTTTGTTTGATTTATTATTCCTTAATAATAAATTAAGTTAAACACTAATTATCTCACTTGCATTGTTTAATTAAAGAAATAAGATTATCTTCTCCTTTCTTTCTTCAGTTTTAAAATTAGCGTTTTAATCAAACGTATGCTAACCGATATAAAATATTCCATTTGCGTTCTTTTTAAAAATTTATCATTTCATAAGATGAAAAGCTATAATAAACATTCATATGAATACTTTAACCTTAATTGCTGATTTCAAAGGGCGAAGAATTAAAAGGTAAATAATTATATATATTTTTATTTATGTATATATGTATGTGTGTGTATGTATATATATATATATATATATATATATATATGTATATATATATGTGTGTGTGTGTGTGTGTGTGTGTCTATGGATTTTATTAGAAATATATTATAATATTATATTTAAACCAAATTCAGATTTATAATTTTATTCTATTTTATTTCTATCTTTAACCCATATTAATTTTCTTATCAAGTAAATAAATACCTTTATTTTAATTTTTTCCAGATACATCTGCCTTACTTTTAACGCTATGTTTATTTATGGTGTCTTTTACATATATTAAAAACCCTTCCAAATACTTAGCTGATGAGGAAACTTTGTTTGTTAAAAATACTATATGTAAAAATTATTGTCCGTGGCTTAATGTCTACCACAATAAAAACATTGTTTTCCGAAACGATCGTACAAATTATTGATTTTGTTGTTGTTCCTTCTTGTGAAACGGATTTTAAATTTAATTCTTATTTGAATTTTAAATTATCAATCACATTACTGAATATTAAATTAGCTCTAGGATATTTACCTATCGAGCTTATTATATATCTAAATTACAACGAGCACTTTTTCTTTCCCTGTATTTTAATTAAATTAGTAATTTTTCTATTACATTAAAATACACTCTGCTCTTTAGACTATTGTTCTAATCTCCTTTATATATATATATATATATATATATATATATATATATATATATAGCTATCTGTCTGTCTCCATATTTTCAAACTCTATCTACTCCGAAATTAAAAGTCGCAACGCGGCGGTAGAGGCCTCAAATGATTGGATTTGCGAACGGTTCTTTTATGGGTCTTTAGTTAAATTTGTTTTTAAGGGATCAAACTAGGTCAAAATTAAAAAAATCGTTAATCGTTTTGTACATTCATTTGTCAGGCGTTAGACTCCTCCGGTTAATATTAAGGATTCTCCGAATACAACTTTGGTAAAAACTTTCCAATGACTTGAGATGCCTACTATATGTTGTCTAAGTCCCTGACCCATATAGCAGCGTAGTTATAACGCATGCTTCGTAAACACTCAGCTTAGTTTTTGATGTGATTCCCCGATCTGACCACACACATTTCGCCAGTTTGCCAAAGCAGAACTGACTTTGATTATTCCGTGATTTATCTCAGCATCAAACGTACAGTCCTTATTCAACGTCCTACTCAGATATACAAAATTGTTTGTGACATCTAAGTTCTTACCATAAACTAAGATATTTGGTTCAACATATGGCATTCCTATACATATGTAACATATGTTTTCCTGGGGCTGATGGTAAGTACAAAAGCTTCATAAGCCGCTGAAACATTGTCTGTAATCATCTGTGCGTCAGCTTCTGAATGTGAAACAAGGTCTGTATCATCTGCATATAAATTTCATGAACAAGGTTCTGAAAAGCTTTCGACTTTGCGCTGAGACGTCTAATGTTAAAAAGTTTACTTGATGTACGAAACCGAAACTTCACTTCTATATTGCAACTGGTTAAAGCATGCACCAGCATCTCAGTAAAATATATGGAAAATAATGTAGAAGCAAGTATATTACTCTGTTTTACACCGTTTTTAGCTGAAATTAGATCAGACAGAGATCCATTAAAGTTCACTCGGGCTTTCATATTATGGTGTAACTGTTGAAGTAACTCCCCAAAACTAGTAGGTCAGCTAAGTTTTCCAAGAATCTTCCAGGATGCATTGCGATTAATTGTATCAAAAGTTTTTGTCAGATCGACAAAACTTGATACAAAGGCACTCGCTGTTCCACACATTTTTCTATTAGCTGTTGCACAGAGAATATCAAGTCCATTGTGCCGCGGCCAGATCTAAAATCACATTGATTCTCTGGGATGATAGAGGGAAAAATCTATTTTATCAAACGATTTAACAACATCTTTGCTAAAACATTTCCCACTGCTTCAAGCAAGCTAATGCAAGGATGAGTGCACGGATTGCGTTGATAATACTATCACCTTCAAATAGCAATAATTCAAGGTATCCCATTAAATCCTGGTGCTTTTCTCTTATTAATCTGTTAATGTGCTTTTGGTCTCATCAATGCTGATATCAGTCAACGACCTCCTTCTGAGGGAAACAATCAATAACTATATTAGTTACTTCAGACGGATTATCAAAAATCTTGTGTCTATTGTTCCATGATTTCCTCGACATTATTGAAAAGGGCAGAATCATATTTGGATTTCACATGTACAAATGTTGGAGGCTGCGGCCCAAAAGCTTGTCTGATTTTGTAATACATTTTTTTGAATTTTTTCGGGTATAATCTGTCTGGATGTCTGCTAACAGTTTTGCCCGCCACTTGTTCTTCAGCGACCTGTCTCATGTTGTACTTATCATTCTGCTTCTTTATTCATCTTTTTCTCCAGTTATTTTAGCGGATCCGTTAGAACACAAACATATATTGTGAGCCTTTTTCTTCTCTTCCAAAAGATTGGTGATTGTAGAATCATTTTCATCAAACCAATCCCAATGTGTGTTTTTCTTAAAATCAAAAATTTCAGCTCCTTTGCTATATATTTGTGATTTGAATCGATTCCAAGTTCCGTCAAATGAAATATTAATAAATGAGGTCATAAGAATTTCACACACTTCCTTATTTTGTAACTTGGAGACATCGATGCGTTTAGGCACTTTTACTCTATTGGCTTTGACCCTTTTCCTTATACACAACTTAAGTTTAGCATGAACAAAATTGTGATCCGTGTCACAGTCTGCACGCGCATAACTCTTACAGTACACACATCCTGAAGACCACGCTTGTGCATGATAACATAATCATAAATTATGACCATGTTTTGATCTAGCTCGCGGTTTTTTTTTCGGTAAGCGACAATCTGTCTCCTAATTTGCTGCATCCTGACAATCCTGATTATTTAATGTTTATTCACAGTTGTTTGTGTAGCTATATATATATATATATATATATATATATATATATATATATATATATATAAATTCGTTTTTCTGTCTGTTTGTTTGTTTACAATTTGATTAATATATACAAAAGGTCCATTACTTAATGTTTCATTTATTTCTATATATAGTATGGTGATTTCAAAATGTACAACTAAGTGGTCACCTCATTTGCATATCATATTAAGGAAAATCGATTTTATTAAATAGTTGTATGTTAGTTTAAGTTTCTAGCGAGATAGTTGTTTTAAGTGTTCTATTTAAGATTGTTATTTCATCAACTTTAAATGACAATTATATTGATAATATATTTAATTTAACTTATTTGGAATGATTTCCGACATCGATTTTTTAGAAACGGGTAGAGTTATTTTCCTGAGGAGATTTTTATGCTCTGAAGTGCGAACGATAAAAAAGAAACTCGCAATAAGTTTCTTAGACAGAAAGATGTTTTGCTTTATTTTTTAAATATTAATAAATAATTAAATAAATAAAACACTTACGAATAAACAAAGGGATCTCATTTGTTTTTATTATTCTTGAAACGACTCCAGAGAATCTTTGAGCGTTCCGGGAATTGAACCCCACCTCCACAAAAAAAAAAAGAAACAAGTCGACAATTTCTTTTATTTATGGAAAAAAGCCAGTGAAAAAAGTGCCTTTTCAAATAAACAAAACAAAAGCAAGCCAATAAAAGGAATTCCATATTGTTCTTAAAGTTTTCAAACGCGTTAATGTTTATAAACGTTATTATTTCTACAGTGAGCAAAGTCGTTTGCAAATTAGCTTTTCCTTTTATCCGCGTTTCAGGTTGAAGTCTTCCTACACGGCTATTTTTTTGTCGGTCGATCCGGCACTCACTGCTATTTTTATTAAAACAAAAGTTGTTTTGATTCATTTATTTTTTTGGGGGGGGTGGGTCTCCAGCGCACGAGCAACAAAAACTGCTTAATATTTGGAGAGACGCTTCTTTTCTTTGTATCCATTCTTCCGAAATACCTGGTGAAGAGGGTATCATGCACATCTTTTTGAGGGCGATTACAGTTACATGTTTTATCCGTTCTTTTATTTTGAAATTGTTGTGGGGTATCGACATTGCCCACGATGAAAATGATTAATATCCTTAGTATAGTAGGTTTGCTCCAAACGTAACTTCATGTCGACCTGAGCCTCGCCGGGTAGCCCTGTTAGTATATATATAAAGTTCTACTTAATTTATACTTACCTTTGAACGGTCAATGGAGAATAGATAGAATAAAATGACAAAAAAAGCAATGCCAGCTAATGAAATAAGGCTCCATGGTCGTCGGATTCCAACGTCAATAATTACCCATAATGCAACAGCGATGGCTAACAACCGCATAAACCTATGTTTGTAGAACAAAAAATGAAAATAATAAATTTTAAAATGACATAATACTTTTATACATAATTTAACGTATATTTTAATTGTTTTATATTTTCGGAGAAAAACGAAGAAAAGAGCAGATCCACAGAGCAAACAACAATATCTGTAATTTAATAACATCTCTGTCAATATATACTTTAAAGAATAAAAGAGATCACTAGTAGTTTACAATGTCTATATATAGCATAACAATATTTAGAATACATTATAATATAAAAACATAGCTTGACATCGGAACCCTCTGCATCGTAAAATGGCTAGAATATCCAACTATCAATTAAATGGATATGGGTTCGATCTCGGCTTAAGGTAGAGACTGGATCTAGCATTCCCGAAAGGCTATGTTCAAGGAAAACAGCTTTTCTGTTAGTTACTATAGAAGGTGTCTTGTTGTGGAGTAAGTGATATCGCAAGCTACTGTTAGCACAATGAAAAACTCTTATTAAGCAAACAAATAAAACATTATTAAGTAGTTGACAATCCTTTATGTAAAGCCTAGAGGTATCATTTGCTAGAAGCACCGGCTTCAGAATTAGGTGATTAGAATCTTCAACTACATATGTGTATTAGAAATATATATTAATCTGTAATCTAGAAAGCGAGTACAACATAGAATTTAACAAAAGTTGATATTTATTTTTTACAATAAATTTTTCAATGATATAATACTTTTCTCAGGAATAGAATTAATTTGTGATTTTTTCTTTTTCATTTACTTTCTCATTTCGTATGGCATGGTGTCACCATAAAAGTAAAGTTGTATGCTTTTTATCAACCGTGAGATTTTCAAATGTTCTGACAAAAACAACCATATATTTACGCGAAGTGAATAAGTGAATATATATATATATATATATAATAAATTTTGGTTATTTTGTGTATTTATATTCATATTAAAAACCCTTTTTTTCTTTTTATTTAAAAAGCAAATACAACTTTGTTATATATGGATCGTGGAATTACATTCACTAGCTAATTCGCATATTTTTAAAAACATTCATTTTAATTAATTTCCTATTAGTTTTTAGGTTCTCTTATGGGATTATTATCTTTAGTTAACTATTACGTGTAATTATATTTATGCAGATATTCTATATGATTTATACTTGCGTAATATTTGCATAAAAAAGTTATAGTAAACACAAACCCTCTTTCTCTATACATTTATGTATGCGTATATATATTTGTTTAAAACAAAAATTGCCAATTCCTCTGTCAGCTTTTGGTCTACAGACATGAAACTTAATATATGGGGTATTCGAACCTCTGCGAAACATTATATTTGTGTTTTAGTCGGTGAAAATTGGTGCAAAAATGTGTAAATTAAAAAAAATGGAACTTGTCAGATGAAGGTCAAACGACGAAATTACGAATACGCATGCGTAATGTTATAGCTATTGGTTCATGTTTTAATTTTTAGCCTCGCAACAAACATGTCGTCATAGCTCAAGTACTAATGGCAAAAGAAAAAGTAAATCGTAGGCTAAGCGTTTTGGTTTCCATTCTCGGTGGTGGCGCACAAGTCATTTAAAAAAAAACTTTTTACTATATATTGGGTCCAATAATAATATAATAATAAATATGAAATTTACATTAATCAAAATATATTTAAGCATATTTTACGACCGGGCCATACCGGGTGGCCTGCTAGTATAATTATATTTTCCCCATACCTCTAGCCTTGATGGAGGGGAGGCTAAAACTTGCTGCTATGGTTTCAAGTGATCTGAGATAACAGCACGGGAGACTTGATTCCAAATATTTCTCATATGTTATATCTTCCCCCCTTTGGAAAGAAGGTACGATTATGAATACTTCCTGCATCAAATAATCTTTATGCACTGTGAAATTTACTGAAACCAAAACCAAAGAAGGGAAATATAACGTATGATAAATATTTGGAATCAAGTCTCCCCTTACTGTTATTTCAGATCATTTGAAACCATCGCAACAAGTTTTAATAATCCCTCCATCAAGGCCAGATGTCTGGGAGAAATATCAGATATTTTGTAATTCATATGCAGAACGAGGTAAACAAATGAGTATGATTAAAAACTTGGTAAAGGTGCAGTATCTTTTCATCCACAAAAGCATCCTTTAAAATTACCACTAATATAGGTCTTTGAGGGTGCTGCATACGAAAATAACGTTTAAAATTCTAGGAAACTAGTAGTTTCCAAAATACGAAGAAATTATACTTAAAAAAATTTTGGATCATTTTTCTATATTAATTTAACATCAAATAAACACCCACTTTATAACCACTTTTTTGGGGAAGAGGGTCTGGTAGTGGGGCAGATTGCTGAAACAATCTTCCAATTGGTGATACAAGCACCAAAATTGGCAGACAGGTGCTTCAGAACTCCCTCTTTCAGAAAAGCACTTTAGCCAACTTCAAAAACAAAATGGCCGCCATTTTCCAAGATGGCCGTCATTCATACCAGTACGAAACTGTATTTGCACTAAATATTGTCAAAGTAATGACATTTTGATGACCTGTACATCAACATATATCGTTTTTGACACGAGGAATCGAATTCTGCAATCAGAATTTCAATATCATTAAACGTTATAGGTATAAGATGACAATTATATAAACTAGCACTGTCTCAGTGAAGTTACCGATGTTGTATCTCAAATTGTTGTGACAGAAGCACAACAGACTAAAGTGACTTGCTTGAATTTAACCTGGATCATTGTTTTACTCTTTGCATTTACAACTACACATTAGTGTGCATTTCAGGGTGTAGCGATAACATTTGCATGGTCCTCAACATTCACCCGTGCAACAACATTTTGTAAGCTGCTGGCAAGACTGAGCAATGGGGGGAGGGTTGACCAGAGAACTTCCCAGGCTTCATTTTTTTTTGCCAGCCCCAGTTGCCAGGACTTTCAGCTTGCATTGTACATTCTGTTGACTGGCCCCATATGCAGATTGTTTAGAATGCTGAATGAGAGATGCACTAGTTGGTGGAATGGAGTCATAGGGTCTTTGCTTTCGAACAAACAAGTGCAGTTTTGCCTCATCAACCTTGGTAGAGTCGCTGTGTTTGTCATACATAGTGACAACAAATTTATTGAGAATATTGACATCAGCATCTTCTATGGTAAGTGGGTACTGACTCAGTTGTCTGAACACTTCAGGATTAACTGCCATGTTTGTCATGCAGCTGTCTTCCCTCTACCCCGAAAGGCCGATACAACGTCACAACTAATGAAGGCATAAAAGAAGAGCATGCCACTACATTTCTCATGGCCGAGGTTCATCGCCAAGTCATGAATTAGGAACCATCTAATGGACTGTCCCTGGCCGGATTCTAGCTACAGCATTTCTAAGCCAGCATTCTGAAGACTCGCAAAGTCATCAACTGCCTATGACAAGGATGTCTGTGTCACATGCCTTGATCAACACAGACTTAGTCTTCTGTTTGGCTGCATGAACCGCGTGTGTGAAAATCCTGGAGTTAGCTTCTTCATGATTGCAAGGTTGTAGATCTTCAAAGTTGATGGATTTGTTTGACAAGACATTCTCTCATTTGGTCACAACTACGATGTTGTCTGGACACATGGATACAATTTTGTCTGCTAGATACTCAAACAGTTCTGTCTTATTGTCATTATCTCTCAGAAAACTGGACCAGATGGATGGCAACTTAATTTTGTCTGTCACTCTATGCCGACTTCCTTTGATTTGCTTTGATCTCATTTCAACCTTGAGGCTTGAATCTTGTAGACATCAAACACAATGTTTGTTCGCTCATACTTCGAGGAGTAACTCCGAATCTTTAACATCATGAATAGCATGTTCCTTGAATGTATTTGAGGTCTTTGGTGAAAGAGAATGTACACGAGCTGCAACATCAATAATGATGACATCACATTCTAGCTGAGAATCAAGAAGAACAATGGTATCTTCAAGAATGCCAACAGGGTTAGACTTCTTTCCAGGATAGAGATTCCCTGTGTCACTCAGTGCTGTAGGAAAAAAAACTGATTCTCATTCCTGAAGAATTCTAAAGGATCACATTCTTGTGCTTGACAAGATATGAAAAGCTGTGAGAACAAATTGCAGTACCTGTTTCTTCTTGTCAGTGGAAGCTACAGCTGCTTGCTAGTGGAAGAAGTCCGTTTTGTTCTTTTTGATGGGCTTGTAGAAGGAAGCCTCATCACCAAGACTATTGAAAAAATCTTTAAATGCAGCTTGACCTTTATTAATGTGAGTTCTGACAAGCTCTGCAGCACTGGGATGTGCAAAAATCTTTATGTCCAGTGTGAGAAGATGGACTCTTGCTGAAAAGATTTTCTAGATCTAAGCAAGGACTTCTGAGACTTATTAGTTTGCTCATGATGTCTGATAGCCTCATTCTCCAATTTAGCCTGGGAACCCAACTCATATTGGTGAACCAGCTCACTAACCTCTGGTCCAGACACCATCCATCGCTTCAGTGCAGATGGACCCTCAGTGATACCACCATCACCTTTGACTACTGCATTAGCTTGTTCATGGGCTTGGTTAATGGCTATACCAGAAAACTCCTGTGAGTCTTGTGGGCCACAAATTTTCCAATTTTGGAATTCACAGAACACTGCGGGATGAGTTTGTTCCAAGGATACCATGTCTGTGAGGTGGATAGGGAGCCATTGAACATAGTTGACAATGCTGTTGCCAAAGAAGGGGATCAGAGCAGAGAGTGCTTGACAGTACAGGCTAAAGTTAGCTTCTCTGAAAGATCTAACCAACGAGAACACAACCAACTCTATTGACAGAACAAGTTTCCAGAACTGAAACTGAAAGCGTTCTTTCCTCTGTTACTTCCACCAGCTGTCAAAAATCTAGGACTCTGTTTTCTTTTGCAGAGTGGTAGTCATATGCTTCCATTTGGAGCATATAGAGACAGCATACCGTGAACTCGTGCATATGGCGTGTTTTTTTGTGACACTGGATGCAGAGAGAAACGAGTCTGCAGTTCCAGAGGAAGCCACCCCAGCCTCCCCGAGAGCACCTGTTCATTCGCTATTCTGGAGCAAGGCTCCAAGTGATCTGAATGCAGCCATGTCTATATGGACGCGACCAAACATTACCACAAGCCTGTTCTCGCCATACAGATCCGGCCAGTGCCACTGGACGTATTTAGCAAGAAATTGGCTGGTCTGCAGTTATCACATGAACCTGGTTTGGATTGAGATGAGAAATAGCATCCTTGACTTTATCCATATAATGTCTCAACATCGCAACAGAATGAACCTCATCACATAGAAGGGACAACAGTAAAGTTATGCTCATTTCAAACTCAAGACGTTATCTTCTCTGCATGTTAACCTCATCACCTACTTTCTGTGTGAGACTAACCTTCTGCAGCCATTCATATGGCTTTTAGGGAAGACTTGGCAAAGATGTATATGTCACATTGTTCTTAGGAGGAGATGGATTCTTTTTGTGTCAGGAAGTTCTGAGACTTTCTTCACATTGCTGCTCTTGATAGAAACTGGTTCTCGAACTTCTTCTTGGTCAACTAGTGTTGTATGCTGAAAGTTTGAGATGCTGGTGCCATGGAATGACGATGTCGCAGTGGTAGATGATGGATTGATGATTTGTGTGGTAACAGTTGTATTGAAAGAGTTCAGCCATTGCCAGGTCAGTTGTAGTTGCTCCAAACCTGAGCTGTGACTTGATATCCGCCCCATACTCAATCATACAAATGAATTAAAGCAAAGCTGAGGGCAAGGAATCGTACACTGAATTCTCATACAGACTGCCTTCAAACTTACACTTGTGTTTCACCTGTGGTCGATCAACAGGCAAAAATCACTGCTCACACAAATTCTCCTAATTGATTTTGCCGCTTCTCAAACGTCAAATGATTTCTCGATCTTCTCCCACCAACAAGTGACCTGTTTTTAGAAGGCACGCGCTCATTATCTTGCAAGACTTCATTCACTACAAAACGTCACGGCCGCCATGATGGACTCTTTCTTTCTTTTTCGATGTGCGTGCCTCACAGGACAGACAAACACAAGGACGTTTGTATGGTAAGCCATTTTTCCTCAAAGTCCCCCTTGATCTCATGATCACAGAGATGACAAGGGGTGGTCTTTGCTGGGTGCTTCTTCACCCACATACCTCATATTCACTTGTGCTTTTGTCTGTGGTCTGAGGGTCGAGCATCTCTTTGTCTTCTGGGAGGCTACTAATCTCTATGTCTTGTTGGAGGCTACTAATCTCCGATTCACTGTCTGATGGTGGTGCTGCAATCCAGAGCAATGCCTCGCTAGATTCTGACTCTGACTCACTCCTGTCGTGATGGTTGCATTACTAACCACATGTCTTTAACATGACGAGCCACGCCGTCGACCCACAGCACTTGTGGGCTGATTATTTCAGTGACTCACCCAACTCCATACCTTGTCGTGCACTTGCTTCATGGGTTCTTGATCCACATGACATCCCTTTTCCTCACTCTCTCTCCAGCTACTTCCAGTTCAGGTAGCGGGTTCATCTCTATGGCCTTCACCCTGACTTGATACCTATGCAATGAATCAGCCGGTGCCATAGTGGGTGAAACATCATCCTTAGGAGTTACATTGTACAAATAAACTGCCTCAAACACTGTGCAGCTTGATTTAGCTGCCATTGTTTTGATGGTTCAATGATTCTGTTCAATGATCTCATTTCCATTAGGTACATGGGCGCATCTAAACCTCAGATGTACGCCCCAGCTATCAGTAAACTTTATAAACTGCTCACAGGTAAATGCAGAAGCAATATCTCTGTTGGAGGTCTACGTTCAAGGAAAATATTGTTTACTTGATTGACAATAGTGACTGTATCTTGTTGATGCAGCATATGCCATATGGCAAACCTTGATGGGTTACAATCAATGAGAGTCAGGAAATCCTCGCCAACTTAACTAAAAATAGGGTCTGCTTGACTCCAGGATACCGGCTTTGTAGGTGGATTTCCTTAATCCGATTAGATTGACCAGGAATCATAAATGCGGCACAGGGAGATTGCATAGGTTCAACAGTTCTTTTTATGGAATCTCGCGATCTTTGAGGTACCCTTGTTAAACACTCTGTTTTGTTTATGCTGGATCTGACCATTGATAGTGCATATTTGCTCACCAGGCTCATGATTATGTCGAGCCGTCGACGGATGAGCATCTTGCTTGTTGCTTTGGTTTATACTCTAGCCCATCCGGTAAGAGTGTTTGAAATCCACTTATGGACGCAAGCAAAATCTGTGAATAGTTGCAGGTGGTGGTTGTCCTCCAAAGGATTGCAAACTTCATTCCCTTTATCACTGCATCGGGTTCTGCCAGGTTTATGTGTTGGTTCTTTTCTGGGCGTAACCAGCAAGCGTCTTCCACTACAGCTCCATCATGGACTAATGACACGCCAATGGCAACAGAGCTTGCGTCAACCCACACACTATGGTCCTGGCTGTAAACACACCATCTGCCCCATGCTGGATCTTCTTTGTGCACTCTGGTGAGTACCTCTCTGACCATTGAATTGAGAGGGGCATCATAAATTTTGTCATCCCATCCAGTAGTGAAATCAGAGGGTCTCTGTTTGATGAATGTCACTGCCAGCCACCCACAGGAAGGTGTCTAACCAACTTTCCGCACAATGAAAATACGATCCGTCACGTGAAAACACAGGACATACCTGGGATTTCATTGCCTCGTTTCCAACACAGGACATTATCTTCTTCCCAGACGTGCAAACCGATCACTCTTGCTGCATCCCGTAGCCTTTCTGGTTACTTGCTGAGAAGGCCAAAGTTGTGAAGATGTTCTTTTACATGCGTTGCAGGCACAATTTCTTCATCCACATACATATCGTCAATTTATGCAGATGTTGCCAGCTGAATGCGCTCATCCTTATTCAATATAGCATCAACAATCCTTTGCATAATTGATGGCGCAACATTAAGTTTAAATCCCATGTGGGTTAAGCAATACCTTTCTCCCTTGATGAGCACCATTTGATAGGGCCATAGTGACTGATGTACATGCACTTGAAGGTATGCTTTACAAAGATCCATCACAGATACATTAGATCCTGCTTGCCGCCATTCCCTCAACTTCTTGGTACATACATCCATGCAGGCTGTAAAAGGAGTTACGTGCTATTTTAGTTCCCGATATTTATTATGCTAGATAACCGCTATTAACAGGATCAGACACTTTGGAGTCATAACCAAGAAGGTCCCCACTCACAACCAGGGCTCGACATGTGTACAAGAGGCTAGCATGCCCCCGCCAACTGTCAGTACTGAAATCCTTTTCTTGTCCCATGCGTCACAGCATGCGTTGCACACAAGAGTCTGTGTGCACCCTGTGTATACGAGTGCAAAGTGTTCACCCCTGTTCACGCGCACTCTCACTGGCGCTATAATTTACTCCCCTTATCCGTTTCCCAGACAACTCCTTGCTATGTGACCTAGCTTGCTGCACCGGTAGCAATTCATGCGTCTTGGCGTTTCCTGAGCGGCATGTCATTTACACTGCTTGGGCTTCAGCAATCTCTAGAAAAGTGGTTTGGCCCGCCACATTTATAATATCTTACGCCATCTTTTAATGGACTAGATGCTTCTGCATCTGCTAGCAGCAGCTTTGCATCTTTTTCTTTTAAAATATTGCGGGCTCTAGCCAACAATTCCTGAAGCCCAATCTCGCTGAGCCTTGACAATGTCGTCCGGGATTCCTGTGAGAAAGGCACAGCTTAATATGCGTTCAGTCACTCCAAACGGCGCAGCTAATCTCTTTAAATCTGTCAGGTACACATCCATCGTCTCATCCAACCCAAGCCGCCGTTCGGTGATCTGCCTCCAGGTAATAAAAGTGTCCATAGCAAAGGCCGCATATATGCCTCCTTAACCTCCTTCTGAGTTGGTTCATCCTCGAGGTGTTGATAAATGGAGTATGCCCTCTTGGTCAGCCTCAATGGGATGAAAAGCATGGGATCCTTTATTTTGCAAAGCCGGCAGACAAGCTCAGCTTTTTCCCACCATTCAACTACTGAGGGTCCAGCGGAGGAGCCGTTGAACTCTGATATCAATCTCAGATCAAACTTGTCCATTGTAAAAAAATGGGCCAAAATAGTTTGTGGTCGATCAACAGGCAAAAATCACTGCTCATACAAATTCTCCCAACTGATTTTGCCGCTTCTCAAACGTCAAATGATTTCTCCCTCCTCTCCCACCGCCAAGTGACCTGTTTTTATAAGGCACGCGCGCATGATCTTGCGAGACTTCGTTCACTACAAAACGTCATGATGAACTCTTTCTTTCTTTCTTTCTCGATGTGCGCAAGTCTCAGGACAGACAGACACAAGGAGGTCTGTACAGAAAGCCATTTTCCCCACACTACCATATGCCTACGCCATATCTTATAAACTTTGGCAAGCATTTTGCATCGGTGTAGGAAGATGCTTCTGGCAACACTAGGCCAATGTCTTTGCCAAATGCTAGGAGTACATCTTGAGCTTTCTTGAAGGCTACAAGTCCAGGTATTTCTGATAGCAGCCTTTCTTTCAGCCTGATCGAGTTCACATCAAGTATGTCACTCCCAAACTGCTCAAGTCGCTCCTTGTATAGACTAACAAGTCAGAATGTTGCTGGCTGATCAGTGCTGTATCTTTTCTCAATGACATCAGGAGTCCCGAGAATACCAAAGGAATAAAATCCTTTTCTTCGGATGACTCAAGTGTTTCTTCATTCTTTTGGGTAATCTGTGCTCGCTCTCTGTTATACAGAGCAGTCAAGCAAAATCAATGGTATTTCAGTTCTAGAGCCACCACGTCTCCACCACTCAACAGAGCCAGTAGTCTACCATCATTGAGATTATGGGCATATTCGTTGAGCCTCTCATTCAGTTGCATGGTCATTCCTTCTTTTGGTTCCTTCTTTCTATCTCGATGCAAGTTCTTTGAATTTTTGTGTGAGTTTCATCAGGACAGTTCTGAATTTAAGCTGCTCTTTTAGTTGCACGTTCAAGCTTGCTGTTATTGAACATTAGACGGCATGTTTGATGGTACTTTGCACTGTTTCGTCTCAATGTGTCTTCAATGCCACCTCCATCATCTACTTGAGATGGGTCTACTTTTATTGGTAACAGGTTGATTGCCTGAAATTGCGGTATGTCTGTTGATAGCATGGAATAGCTATCAGAACTACACTTATATCGTGTAGGATGAGACTTCAACTCCTCTCTCGTGTCTGTCTGACAAGCAACATTTCCCTCAATCAGTTTTCACTTCGCTACTCAATGGGTTGTTTGCAGACATTTTGCGTATACAGTTAAAGGCCGAGGGGCTATTCTTTTACTGCCTAACTGTACAAAACATCAAAGCACATTGAAGTATGGGATAAAACTAAGCTCAAGCATCTGTTGCCCTACACATACCAACTGTTTAGATCCCATGCGATCTGTACACCTTCTGGTTACTCTTGGCTCGGCTCTTCTGTGCTGGTACACTCTGTCAATTCAGGTGCAGCTATCAAATAACTACACTACAACTAACTACAATTCTAGTTGAGATGCATAAGGGGCTAATTAGATAGCATTTAGGACACTTATAGATACTACTATCTAAAGTTACTTTACCACCACAACAGTTAGTAACTACAACTACAGTTAGTACACTACAAGCCAACGCTTAACCTCATGCTGTGTCACCAGTGTGCCCTGGTAATGCTTTGACATCACTCTAAGGTATCACAAGTCAAAAGCTTTAATATTAAACTACATTAGTGTAACAAATAATTGGCAGTGAACTTTTTAATCACAGACTCAGTACAGAGCATAGAAATGGACAAGGTTATAGTAGAAAACATCACTACATACAGTAGTCTATGAGCCGCCATTTTGAAAAATGGTGGCCATATTGAAATTTTCAAGGTATAATTTGTTTAATTATATATGAGAATACATTCATTTTATTTTGGAACCATAAAGAAATTGTGTTAATCAGAGTTCCTCTTAAAAAATTGAAATTGGTCAGGTTTGCTTCTGCAGCCATCTTGAAAACTGGTAGCCATCTTGAATTTTCTGATGGCTAACGTTCTTTTCTTAAAATGTATGTTCTGAACGTCATTTGTGCCAAGTTTTGCTTGTATCACTAAGTGAAAGATTCTTATGGAATGCTGAGATAACCTGCCCACTAGTTATTTGTTTTAGGGGTGGTGTTTATTTGGTAATTGTGGCCTAGTAGACCAACAGAAAACCTATCTTAAAAAAAACTAGTTTTTTATATTTTTTGGTGTGTGCTGAAAACGATTTCACATTTAAATTTTCCGCAAATAAGTATTTTTTCGGGTATTAAGCAATGTAATTCTTAATGTGATAAATGGTGGCCATTTACAAAAATGAATATATATATATATATATATATATATATATATATATATATATATATATATTTTTACATGGTGGTCTCCACTTATCAAGGCCCGGAAGCCATTCAGGGATAAGGGTTATTGCAAGTACAGTACGTTAGTGTGGAGATTTAATGAAGTCACAAAAAAAAAATGGTTTTCTGATAATTCAATTAATGTGATATTTTGGCCAGGTCAAGGCCGCGATTTAAACCCAATTGAGGTCGCCTTATTATAATTCTTTATTTGACTTAATTTGGTCTAATATATATTATTTCAGTCAGTCGTTAATAGAATATCCTCCTCCAAGAAAAAAAAAAGAAAAAGAAAAAAATGTTTTAGGATTACTGCCTAACTTTCTCTATAAATATAAACGAAATTTTCCCGCCCACTGCGACCCTCTCCCACCCCGTCTGTCATAAGCACCGGAAGCCCGAAAGCAAGAGTCAATGAGTGGAAAGCCTTCCAATGCACTGGAGATGTCTCTTGGAAAAAAAGTTTAATGAATATCTCAACACGTGATAACTCCCCATCGGTATTTTTTATTTTTTAAATTTTTTTTTTTTTCTGCTAAATTCTTATTATAATTCTTTTGTTGGAGGTGTCTCTTGGATAAGAAGAAAGAGGTTTAATACCTTCAAACGGAAATTGCAGTAATGTATTATATTTCATTTCATTCGTAAATATGGGAAAAACATTTATCTTTAAATATCTTTAATTTCGAACTAGAGCTTCAGACTTACACTAAGTAAATTTTAATAAGTCCTTTGATTTTTTTTTCTTTTTAATGGAGAGTAGACAACGTATTGTGGATACGTTATCGGCAGCTCTCATTACTCTCGCTTCTCCTCATTTGTCCCTCAGTCCTCATTTCCAGCAAGTGATTTTTCTGATAAAGGGTGAAGAAAAAGCTGCTTTCCAGGTCGGCAGGTGAACTGTAGCCTGAGATGTCGGAAATTTTCTGTTTCTATGTCTATCCTTGTGGCCATGTCACTAGTAAGGGTGCTGGAGGTAAACGTTTCATCTGGGCTGACGTTATCTGCCTGATAGTCAGGGACCCGAACCTTGAATTAACCACAGAGGAGGCTGTCCTATCAGCAGGTAAAAAGTACTGGGGCTGCTGTATTGCCATCTGGTGAATGGATTCTGGACCATGTAGTAGTTTCTGGTGGGGCCTCTCGATGCCATCCTAGTGGGTAATTGTTACGGCTTTACCTTATCATGTGCTAAAAAAAGAATAAAATTCCTGTCTTCTCTCTTACTTTCCCTCTCTGTCCTGCTCTAACCAAGTCTGTCGACCTGTTCCACAAATGCACAATCCTCAACATAAAATATCTCCAGAAAAAAAACACGAATAAATCTAGAACCCATCCTCCAACATAGACACCTACTACCACATCTCCTTCTCCAACATGGGTCTACGTTCCAACTTTCCAAAGAAACCCAATTACAGGAGACGAAACCGGACATATTCTTCCTAAGCGAAACTGACATAGGACCGACCACATCACTAGACAAGTTCATAATTAAAGGATACTCTAAGTTAACATCTAAATCTGACCTCCATGATGTCCATGGGCATTAAAGATGGCTGTCCGTATGGTAGGGATATCCCCAGTGAAGACCCTTATTTACCTTATATGTGCTTCTGGGTTGCATTTGCTTACACCACTGCATTTATATTTGCCCTCTATCGCCCCCGGAACAGCGGAGTTACAATCTTTAAGAGTATAACTGAGAAAATTGACCACATCCTGTCTGCTCATCCTTCGGCTAACATCCACATTTGTGGTGACTTCAATGTACCCAATGTAGAATGGCTGACCCACTCAAACAAGACAGATGATGAGGGGAGGTTTTGTCATTGGCTATGATCTCACCCAGATTGTTCACAAACCCACCCATGTGCCCGATACTTCTGGTCAGTACGCTAGCCTTCTAGACTTTTTCTCACAACTTCCCCTAAACTATGTTCATGTTCCGTTCTGTCTCCTCTGGGATCTTCTGACCACTCGGTTGTATCAGTAAAGATAAAAACGAAATGTAATAAGTCTTCAGACGTACCTCTCCACCGTACTGTATATTGATACTATACGGCTGACTGGGATAGCTTCTGTACATTTATATCTGACCTACCCCTGCATTCCATGTTTATAAAGGATGCATCATCTATAGTATCAGACCTGACCGAATGATTAATTGTAAGCATAAACTGATTCATACCATCAAAAACATTCCAACAAAAACCTAAAAGCCAGCCATGGTTCTCCCCAGAATGTGCTGCTGCCATCGTGCACAGAAATCACTTTTTCCATAGCTACCAACGTAATAGATGTACTGAGACTAAAGCTGCTTTCAGGACTGCCAGCAACCACTGTAAAAGAGTAATAAAAAATGCAAGAGAGTATGCTCAGTCCATTAAATCCAAAGTAGCCGATAAGCGGCTTGGTTCCCACCAGTTTTGTCAAATAGCAAATAGGACCCTGAACAAAAGCTGCGTTCTATTCTAACCATCATCAATGGACCTGAGTTTATCTCGTCAGCATCAGACAAGGCCAAAATATTTGTCAAGAACTTTGAAGCTAATTCTATCCGTTGCAATGAAGGCCATTTTTCCTCCTATAATAGACAACACGCTATGCAACATACAAATATCTGTGTGTGAAGTTGCCAAGCTAATCCAGAACCTTGATTCCAGTAAAGCAACTGGCCCTGAGGGCATTCCAATTGTAATGCTGAAAAAACTTTAACCAGAACTTGCCCCCATACTTACAAAACTGTTTAGGTGTTGCCTTAAGAAGTGCTTCCTAAAACCCTGGAAAACCTCATCAGTATGCCTTCTATTTAAGAATTCAGGTGATCAGTCGTCCCCCTCTCAATACAGACCAATGAGTTTCCTATGTGTCATGAGTAAGTTGCTGGAATCCAACC
>NC_136519.1:58081486-58166486 GCF_053919585.1 Euprymna scolopes
ATTTATCTTTATAGAGCTGAGAGAAATAGTATTTTTTGTGCTTTTAGAACACAATTAATGTTCAGGCCACATGTTTATGGGATCATTGCGTGTCCCAATTCTAAGTTGATCTACTCATCATTTGAACACCAGAGGAAAACGAAACAAACGGAAAATAAACAGAGGAAAGCACCGGTTAACGGGCAGTGTCTTTGCTAGGAGTTCCTGTGGTAAGAATAGTCTTCAGTAAACGACGCTAAGAGATTCAGTTTACCAAAGGAAGGGATGGGTTGGCAGGAAAGGTAATGTAGTGCGCACGCGTGTGCGTTTGTGTGTATGTGCGTGCGTATGTGTATATGTATATTCAGCAGGGAATGGTTTGGGTACGGAAAACCCCTCTGAAAACGCGAACGCCCTGTTAAAAACGAACACATAATTCCATATATATAAAGATACAACGATAGAAGGTAGATAAATTAATTAATTACTTAATAATACTATAAAATATAATAATATAATAAAAAATATAATAAAATATAATAATAATAATAATAATAATAATAATAAAAATTTTATTAATAAAAATATTTGATAACAATAATACATAAAGATTGTTAAGGGATAAATGAATATATACATAAACACATACATATACACACATGCATATATATACACATATATACACATGCATCTCTCTCTCTCTCTCTATATATATATATATATGTATATGTATATATATACATATACATATATATATATATATGTGTATGAACAAATGATTAATAAAACATGTTAAAAGACATCTTGAAAAAGAGTTAAAAACATATTTAATTTTGAAAAAGGAAGCACAAGATAAGTGGATAGTCCTTAATCCGCGGAGTTTCGAAGAAATACTCTCCTTCTCATCAGAGGGCAGGAATTAGCAAAATGCAGGATCGGATATTGCATGTAAAAGTATTTAATGAAACTACAAGTAAGTCACAGATCTTACTTGGTTAAAAAAGGGTGAGGTAGGGGAATTGGAGGTAAAAGAAAAATGATAAAAAGATTTCGCATGAATGAATTGCCCGGTGAAGGGTAAAAAATCCAAGAATATTATAAGCTCTATTTCCTTTTCGGTTTTATTGAGCTTTTACATCTGGTTGAGATTACTTTACTTGTAAATATTAACTCTTGAATATTTATAATATATTTTAAGTTTACCATTTTGATTACCTTGGTAAACTTATTGTAATTTATATATATATATATATATATATATATATATATATATATATATATATATATATATATATATATATATATGATGGCAGCAAACTTTTGGCAATGGTTTCAACCATTTGTTTGATTAAAAATTCGATAATATGCGTAAACTCGTTCTCGAGTATTGTCATTACTTAATACATATATGGCTCAAATGAGGCAGACATGAGGGCCATTAGCAGCACGTGTCGGACGGTCACTTCTATGAACCTTCTACAGTCCTGCACATCTGCTAATGACCGGGTCCAGGCTGTGATGCCCTGAACACCTGCCGATTCAGACCTTGGATGTTCCAGAGCCTTCATTTCCATTGACGCCCATCAGTCCTCATTGAGTGCCCGTTTGTCATTTTAGGCTACAGCTTTTTGTTATCGAGATACACACTGATGGTAAAATGTGTATTCCATTACATATCAAATAATGCCTGTGCTTGAAGCTTTTTATAGTGAGGAAAGACTTTGCATCGAGACAATACCACTCTCTGAACAACTGACACATTGAACCAAAGGAAGAGCAAGTCAACATCATTGGATGGAGCAGTCGCTGCAGCTTTTATATCAGGGGTTTCCTTCTCCTAAAAAAGTTGCCTTCACATATATATATATATATATATATATATATATATATATATATATATATATATATATATATATATATGAAATAAAATGGAGCTTCTTCAAGAGGGATGGTCATTGACCATCCCTCTTGAAGAAGCCCGCATAAATCGGGCGAAACGTTGAGTATCCAGGTCCTTTCACCTCCATTTTATTTCATATCGTCGGATTTAATCCAGCTCAACAATCATATATGTATATATACATACACATATAAACATACATACACATGCATGCGCATATACTCCTTACACACACACACACACACACACACACACACATATATATATATATATATATATATATATATATTCTAGTAAGGGCAGGTATTCACAACACTAGCGTTTTCTCAAATATGTTACTTTTTATATAAGATTTCTGAATTATTTTATTGCTATATATATAGCTATGTTATATATCATTTTCAAGCGCGTTTTTCGCTCTATGGAATCGACTAATTTCTTAAGTGGATTGTGACGTAGTGAATCCTCTACAATAACCGGCGACGTTCGGCACAGTGGTTGGATGCCGAAGAAGCTCCACAACATTTCCCGAAGCCGAAATTACACTAAAAAAGGTTATGATGACATTTTAGTGGTCTGCGACCGGTCTCATCCATCACAGCTTCTTGAATCCGGGCGAAACGATTACCGCGGAGAAGTACCGCTGACAAATTGACGAAATGCAACAGAACCTCCAACGCATGTGTCTGAGATTGGTCAATATGAAGGGATCAATTCTCCTCCATGACAACGCTCGCCTGCATGTTGCTTAACTGACCCTGCAGAAGCTGAACAAATTAGGCTACGAGATTCTGCCTCATCCATCATATTCACCGAATCTTTCGGCCATTGATTATCATTTTTTCAAGCATCTCGGCAACTTCAAATACTTCAAAAGCCGAGATGATGCCGAATCGACCTTCCAGAACTCCAGATTTATACGTTAATGGAATAAACTTGTTTCTCGTTGGCAAAAATGTGTTGATTAGGAGTTATGATTTTTTGAATTTGAATGTAAAAAAAAAACCACCATTTTTGCACCAAACTAATATATGACATTAGTTTCAAATTTTAATGTATTTTTGTTTTACTTTGGCGGGTTGTATTAAGATATTTCAAAAATTATTAAAGTGGTCTCTAGCCTGTAATACATAATTAATAGTTATGGGTTACATAGTTGTTGATTTTAACAAGCCCATGCATATTAATATCCCTTACGCGCGTGCATCGATCTTTTTTAACATAATTTCATATAACTCCAAATTTAGTTTAGAGTTTTTCTTTGTTTTATAAAAGTTTTCTTATTTAAATTATATTAAAAGTTCTTCTTTGTGAGCGGGTGTGGATTTCGCTTGGCACCCATTAAAGTTTACAAAAATGATATACTCATGTTGCTCACCATGTTGCTCATCATGTTGCTCACCATGTTGTCGAGAACATATATTCCAAAATAATGATCGGTTTTGAAAAAATGAAGTAAAACATTATTTATATATGCACCTACCAATTGTTTGTATTCACAAATACGTATTGAAAAATTGATAATGATGTCTTAGATGGCCTTGCGTATTTGTAGCTACCGGTCCTTAATTTTTGGACGCCACTGTATGTGAAATTTTATATGCATATATATATATATATATATATATATATATATATATATATATATATATATATATATATGTGTACGTGTGCAACGATAAGATGATTTCACCTCATTTTGCTGAGGCTCGAAAATAAACTTACCAGCGTATTATAGTCTGAAGCCGTTCTCCATGTTCACTTGTACTGAACTCTTCCATGTAGTGGCTTATTCGATTCTGAAGTCGAAACCTGCTGTCGAGTATATTCCATCCTATTATGCCACCGAAGAAGACCGTCAGTAAAATCAGGTAGATACTGTTGTGATCGAACTTCCTCACACACATCGCTGCCACGAAATAACACAGGTACAAAAGGGCCAGAATGATATAAAAGGCCGTGAACAGCTGGCTTTTGTGTCGCTGGTACCAATTCGCTTCCTTTTCAGCCTCCATTGTCGTCGGCAATTGATAGGCATCCTTCGACGCGATTTCATTGTCACAAACACCGGAATAGCCAACATTCTGTAAGTAAAATATAATGAAATACAAGAGTTAAGACGTACAACTTTCACGTACACCTACACAAGTTCACACACACACACACACACACACACACACACACACACACACACACACACACACACACACACATATATATATATATAAGTTCAGCGAGGATTGCGAAAAAAATTAGTTTTCACTTTCTCTGTTTCTATTTGGTGTTGTTTTTGTTGTTGTTGCTTGAATTTGAATCGATACAGAGTTTCAAACACGATTAAAGACGTTAGAAAAAATGTAAGTTTCGGACAAAACAGTTAACGATTGGCATGGTGTTGTCAATAAGGCAGCTGCGAGAAAAGTACCTCGAACAGAAAATTCTCTTAAATCTCGCCTTCCAAACCATTTGATTTGGTCAGTAGATCGGGTCTTCTTACCCTCCTTCTCAGTATTGGATGTCCACCCAAACTCTTTAAAGTTATAATATGATTCCACGATGACATGATGGGCACTGTCCAGTACAATGGATCTTCCTTGAACCTTTTCACAAGCAAGAGCGGCGTGAAGCATGGGTGCGTCTTGGCACCTACACTTTTTGGCATCTTCTATTTGCTCCCGCGCTATTCATTCCACGAGTTAGACGAGGACGTCTTTCTTTAAACTAGGAGCGACGGTAACCTATTCAACATAGCTTGTCTAAGAACGAAGACAGAGCGACCACAAAATGCTCATTAGAGACATGCTCTTGGCAGATGATGCAGCTCTCTTTGTTCATTCTGAGGCATGTCTTCAACGACTCATCTCCCGCTTGGCGAACGCATACACAGTCCTCCCTCACCATCAGTCTGAAAAAACCCAACATCATGAACTAAAATATCAGCACCACCCTTAAATCACTATTGGCGACCACACCCTAGAGGTGGTAGATCGACCACACCCTGGAGGTAGTAGACTGACCACACCCTGGAGGTAGTAGACTGACCACACCCTGGAGGTAGTAGACTGACCACACTCTGGAGGTGGTAGACAAGTTCACAAACCTCACTTCTGCCATCAGCAGCAACTTGTCTCTGGACGCAGAACTCAACATAAGCATAGGCAAAGCAGCTCACCTGGCCAAGAGAGTGTGGTACAACACCTTGCTGACACTAAACACAGACATAAGAGTACAGCAGGTTAAACTGTTTTCGACTACTCTTTGGTGATATGAGATCAATGGATTCACCAATCATTTTTATAACCACTGGCTGTGCTAAACAACCAATGAAAACCTTCAAAAGTTACTATAAAAACTGCTGAATTCCGGATTCAATCAGTTCACCGCTAAATAGGTCACGGACCGCATTTGATTCTAGGTTACTGCCAATTGTAGTAAAGACCTAATATGAACTACGCCGCCATCTTTGTTCAACATAATGTCACAATACTTAACAGGTTATGCGCCCAGCCATCGTCTTTTCTTTAACGGATCGGAATCTAAATTCGAATTGTGGCAGGTAAAATTTCTGGGATATCTAAGGATTCGAAAACTACACGAAGTCATACAATCTCCAACAGAGAATCCTAACGACCCCGAAGTTCTCGAAAAGAACGCGACTGTTTTTGCAGAATTGATTCAATGCTTGGACGATAGAAGTCTGTCTCTGATTATAAGAGATGAATTGGATGACGGACGGAAAGCATTGAACATATTAAGAGAACATTTGTTATCAAAAGGGAAACCGAAAATTATATTACTATGTACACAACGAATGTAAAAAGTTTTTGACTTCTAATGGGGGTATGAGACGAATTGATTCGCCAATCATTTTTATAACCAACGGCTGTGCTAAACAACCAATGAAAACGTCGCAAAATTATTATAAAAATTGACGAACTTTAGACTCAATCAGTTCGCCGTTTGCTACGTCACGGACCGCATTTAATTCTTCGCCGCAATCTTGGTTACTGATCTGAACTACGCCGCCATCTTGGTTACTGATCTGAACTACGCCGCCATCTTTGTTCAACATAATATCATAATATCTCAGAACTTAAGAGGTTAACTACGCGACGGGCCGCATTTGATTCTTGGTCGCCATCTTGGTTACTGATCTGAACTACGCCGCCATCTTTGTTCAACACAATGTCTCAAAACTTAACAGGTTATGGGCCCAGCCACCGTCTTTTATTTGACGGATCGGAATCTAAATTCGAATTGTGGCAGGTAAAATTTCTGGGATATCTAAGGATTCGAAAACTACACAGTCATACAATCTACAACAGAGAATCCAAACGACCCCGAATTTCTCGAAAAAAAAAACGCGACTGTTTTTGCAGAACTGATTCAATGTTTAGACGATAGAAGTCTGTCTTTGATTATAAGAGACGCATTGGATGATGGTAGGACAGCATTGAACATATTACGAGAAGATTATTTATCAAAAGGGAAACAGAAAATAATATTCCTATATACAGAATTAACCTCTTTGAAACGTAACGAAGATGAAACGATTACCGACTACGTCATAAGGACAGAAACAACCGGCAATGCCTTAAAACTCTCAGGTGAAATAATAAGCGATAGCTTGTTGACATCAATGACTCTCAAAGGACTTCCAGCCGATTTAAAACCATTTGCAACTGTTATAACTCAGAAAGACAAACCCATAAATTTCAGTGAATTTAAAGTGGCATTGTGCAGTTACGAAGAGACTAATCGTATGCTCGTGGACAATAATAACTCCAGCAAAATGCTTCTCGAAAGCAGACACCACCAAATTACGCAACTCACCGCAATGTATTCTCCAAAAGTAATTTTCCCAAGAAAAAGAATAAAATTATCTGCTATAATTGTGGACGACCCAATAACAAAAGTTTCCAATGTCGTTATAAACGCTCTAAAATGGACTCCGTAAAAAACGTTGAGAACTTTGAGGAAGAACATAAATTTCTATTCACATGTAACTTTGACAATACCACAAACGGTAAAAACCTCCTTGTAGACTGTGGTGCTACAGCGCACGTTATCACCAAGAAATCTGATTTTATTAATTTTGATTCAAACTTTAATCCTCAAAGTCATTTTGTTGAGCTTGCCGACGGTAGTCAAATAAATGATATAGTCTTGAAAAGAGGCGATGCTAAAATATACCTAAAAAATAATAAAGGCGAAATCTGCAACTGTATTCTAAAAAATGCTCTGTTCATACCTACATTTAAGCAAGACATATTTTCCGTGCAGGCTGCAATTAAACAAGGCGCGAATATGCAATTTGGCCAAAATACATCAAAATTGATATACCCCAATGGAACTGTATTTGACATTAAAGAAAATGGCCGACTATATTATTTAAAATGTATGGTTCCCTCAAAAATTGCCTGTCACGACTTGGAAACCTGGCATAAAATTCTAGGACACTGCAATACAGCTGATATTAAAAAATTACCAAATGTAGTCGAAGGCATGAAAATAATACCTTCAGACGATCTCCCAAATTGTGATGTGTGTGCACAGGGGAAAATGACAAAAGATATAAGCCGAACACCAGACAAGAAAGCTACGAAAATTCTCTCACTTGTGCATTGTGAGTTAGCAGGTCGATCAGCCCGATGGGGAGAAACAATCTAAGGTACGTTTTGAACTTTATTGATAATTTTTCCGGTTTAATTATAGTTTATTTTCTTAGAAAAAAACAAATCCGACACTATCCTCGCACTAAAAAATATTTAGCTGATGTTGCCCCGTATGTTTCAGTAAAATGTATTCGCTCAGACAATGGGACTGAATTTACTAGTAAAGACTTTGAACTTCTATTAATTAACCACCGTATTAAACACGAGAAATCGGCGCCGTACCCCTCCTTCCAAAATGGTACAGCTGAAAGGGCATGGCGAACCCTTTTTGAGATGACAAGATGCCTACTTATCGAATCGAAATTCGCACATATTTTATGGACGTACGCTTTAATGGCCGCAGCATATATTAGCAATAGATCGTTCAATAAGAGGTTAGGAAAAACGCCGTATGAAGCGTTTTGCGGTGTAAAATCTAAAATGAATAGAATGCATCTATTTGGTTCTGATTGTTTTGCATTTATAGAAAACACAAGTAAACTAAATACTAAAAGCGAAAAAGATACTTGCGTAGGTTACGATAAAAATAGTCCGGCATACTTAATCTACTTTGCAGCTTAAAATGCTTTAAAAAGGGTTAGCTGTGTAAAAATCAATGATACAATTAATTTAAAAAATGGCGATCCAGGGAATGAAAAACGTGAAATATTGCCTAGCATCTTAATCGATCACAATGAAAACATTAATAACGACGACAATTACAGTACTTCTGACGAAAACAGTAAACAGACACGTCGACACCAAATAAGGGAGCGAAAAAGGCCAGACTTCTTACAAATTGAAAAGATACAAGATTACGCCGTGGATTACTGTTATTTGTTGAACAAAGCACTGGAAAGCTATAATGAGGCGATTAATTCACAAAATCACCAAGAATTGGAACAAGCTATGGTATCCGAATTGAAAGCTTTATCTGAAAATAACACATACGAAATAGTGGCAAAACCAACAGATAGAAATATAATTTCACAGCTTCTGACAGTGAAACTTTTAAAGCAAAATTTGTTGCGAAAGGTTTCTCACAAATTCCTGGAGTGGAATATTTTGCAACATTTTCACTAACGAAAAATTTAACGACAATTAGAATTTTATTACAACTTGCCACTCAATATAATTTAAAAATACATCAAATGGGTGTAAAAAATGCTTATTTAAATACTCCGATTGACTGTGAAATCTATATTTACCCTCCAAAGGGATTTAAAATGAAAAATATAAATTGCGTATGGAAATTGCATAAATCGTTATATGGACTAAAACAAAGTGCACACAATTGGAATTTAACACTCCATAATTATTTAATAGAACAGGAATTCAAGTAATGTCTCGTAGACGCGTGCATCTATACTAAAAATATAGGTAATAAATTGTTGATTTTGTTTTTTTGAGTTGACGATATATTACTCGTCTCAAACTGCGACAACACTTTAAAAGATGTTAAGAATAAATTAAATAAAAAATTTTTACATTTCCGATATTGGACGACTGTCATGGTTCCTCGGTATGAAATTTACCTGTACGAATGAAACTATAACTATGAACCAATCACGATACATTGAAAAAATTCTGCTCAAGTTCAGAATGCAAGATTGCAAACCACGTTCAACTCCCGTCGAAATGAATATAAATAAAAATATATGGACCGAAACAAAATCCATAGATAATCGAATATACAGAGAAATGGTAGAGAACCTCATCTACTTGATGACCGAAACTAGGCCTGGCATATGTTACACTGTAATAAAGCTGTCTCAAAACTTATCGAAACCGACAATTAAGAACCTTAATCGTGCAAAACAAATCCTTCGTTACCTAAAAGGAACCAAGGAAATTTTATATTTAAAACGTCTACATATCCTCTAAATTTAGAAGGATTTTTGGATTCAGATTCGGGTAACTCTGAGGATAAAAAAAGTATAGCGGGGTATTGTTTTAGACTGTCAAAGACTGGACCTATGATCTCTTGGAAAACTAAAAAGCAACAAATTATTGCGCTTTCTACTTCTGAAGCAGAATATGTGCCCCTAAGCCGCGCAGGAGGCAATTTTTGTGAACAACCTTCTAATATCTATTTTAAAACCAGATCTAAGTAAAAAATCTATAGTAATTTATTGTGACAACCAAAGCAGTATATTATTAGCAAATAATTCTATGATTCATCAAAGATCGAAACATATTGATATCAGATATCATTTTATAAGGGATGAAATAAGGAAAAAATCTATTACTCTTACTTATGTGACGTCTGAAAATAATATATCCGACATTTTCACTAAACCTATAAAAAAGAAAAAAATTAAAACATTTTATAACTGAACTTTTTGGAATCGTATTATGAGTAAATCTCTTTTCAGAAACCCAAAAAGAGAAGCATGAACAGTTAAAATCACATACAAAAAAAAAAAAAATTGTAAATTTCCCGGGCACGACGTTAAACTGCGACCATTTCTACCTTACTAGCTAAATTTACTAACTAATACCTAACATAATGTTTCCAGTTTTTGTTAAAAAAAAATGTCACTTGTTAAAAACTTGTTGTAGATTTCCTTTTTGTCAAATAATTTTTAAAAAATCTTTTTTTTGGCAAACATTTGTTAAAAACAAAATGTATATTTGTGAATTTTTGTGCATAGGTTTATATGTATTTGAAAAGTATTCTATTTGTATGTTTATATGCATATTGTGGGGGCGATAGAGGGGAAATATAAATGCGGTGGTGTAAGCAAGTGCAACCCGGAAGCACATATAAGGTAGATTAGGGCCTTCTCTGGAGATACCGCTACCACACGGGAAGCCATCTTTAATGTAGGCACATATTCTATGCCCGTGGCGATCTTGGGGGTCAGATTTAGACGTTAAGTTATAGTATCCTTTAATTATGAACTCATCAAGGGAGGTGGTCGGCCCTATTCCAGTTTCACTAAGAAAGAATATGTCAGGTTTCGTCTCCTGTAATTGTGTTTCAACCTCTGGAAGGTTCGAACGTAGACCGCTGATGTTGGAGAAGGAGACATGGTAGTAGGGGTCTACGTAGGAGGATGGGGTTCTAGGTTTATGCCTGTTTTCTTTTATATATTTATATATATTTTATATTTATATATATTTTATATATTTATATATATTTGATAAGTGTTTTAATGTGATTAAAAAAATGGCTTCTTTTTGCGCTCATTATACCAATATATTAACAATTTCTTTTGACCAATGAGAATAAAGACAAATTCCCCACCCCCAAAAAACAATTATTTTATTGGTTTATTTTTATGTGTTCATTTATTTTTGTTTTTATTTATTTATTTTATTTTTCTTTCCTTTTCTCAAATCAAACCAAAATTGAATCCGAAAGGATTTTTCCATTATATAAAAGGGGGGGGGTGTAAACTGTTTTTGACTACTATTTGGCGGTATGAGACCAGTGGATTCGCCAATCATTTTTATAACCACCGGCTGTGCTAAACAACCAATGAAAACCTTCCAAAGTTACTATAAAAATTGTCGAATTTCGAATTTAATAAGTTCGCCGCTAAATACGTTACGGGCCGCATTTGATTCTTGGCCACCATCATGGTTACTGCCAATGTCAGTAAAGATCTTATCTGAACTACGCCGCCATCTTTCTTCAACATAATGTCACAACACTTAACACCAGGCCTGTGTGCTGAGTACTCTTCTTTATAGTAGTGCGAACGAAAATTGAATACTTTTCACATGCGCAATCTCAGACGTCTTTTAGGCATCTCCTGGCAGGATTGAGTCACAAATATAGTCGTCTTGTCCCAGGCTGATATACTAAGTATGTTTGCCATTCTAACTAAGAGACGCTTGCATTAGTTCGGTCATATGTGCAGGATGGAAGTTGGTTGCATCCCAAAGGACATCCTGTATGGCGAGCTGGTCTTTGGAACACGGCCAAACGGACGAAAAACTCTGCACTACAAGGACACCTGCAACAGAGACATAAAGACTTGTGGCATTCAACCACAAGATCTCAAGTCAGAGTCATCTGATCGCACAGATTAACGAGCAAAAATCAATGAAAGCATCAAATTAGCAGAAAAGAAGAGAGAAGGGCAATGTGAAGAAAAGAAAACCTGCAGGCAAAGGAGGATATAGTCCACCCTTGACACCCCACCATTCCTACTGCTAACTATAACTGCAGCAACTGCCAACGTGGCTGCAAATCTAAAATTGGACTATTTAGCCACAGCAGACGCTGTATTATACCAAATTAGGTGCGGAATGCTATTGTCTCAAGAGACAGGTTGCCCCCCACACACATACATATATGTATATATATATATATATATATATATATATATATATATATATATATATATATTTATATAAAAACATTGAGTACACAATTTTAAAACGCCGGAAATGATTTACTTAAATATAGAATAGAAGTCATTAAGCATGAAACGAAAAACGAAACCATATGGAAACCATTTCTTGTTTTATCATGAAACAATAAAAAAATAATAAACTTTCATTTTTTATATTTCTATAAATATTTTTTGAATATTTAAAATATATTCATATAGAAATGTTTTTCAAAAAATAATACATTATTGATGAGAAAATTCCATTTATTTTAGGAGACGTTTTATACTAATGTTTAAAATAAGTTTTTTATAAGACAAGCAGTGTTAAAAACAATTTCATGTATTATTTATTATTTATGGAAAAATTCTGTTTATTAAAGACATAATTATATTATTTCAAAATACATCATTTATAAAATGCAAATAATAATAATAATAATAATAATAATAATAATAATGATAATAATGATAATAATAATAAATATCCATAAGTGTTTTCGTGATAATACACAAAAAATATTGATAGAAATGTAAAAATTAAAGTTTATTTTTTTTGTTTCATAATAAGACGAGAAAACGAAACTATTTTTTCCATATGGTTTTATATTTCGTTTCATGTTTATTAACTTCCATTCCATATTTAGGTAAACCGAGTCCACTTATGGCATCTTTATTTTACGTATTTTGACAAGATCATATGTACACACACACACACACACACACACACACACACACACACTATATATATATATATATATATATATATATAACATTAAGGATAAATACTTATGATAAAAAATGAATAAATTACAATATTTATTAATCCATCCAAAAATTCAAACAAGGAATTCTAATAATAACAATCACCAATACACAGATACTGAAGGGATTTTCCATAGAATACAAGATCTAAATGAACTAATGATTTTACTTGTAATTCATTAGTCACAAAGCAGCCAATCGTCAATTGTGAAACGGTTTTTGTTATTCTCATACAGATCGTGTGAAAATTATCTTCATTATTGTTAGCTTTATTGAAATATGACTTTATTATTGTTAGAATTATTGAGTTATATCTTTATTATTGTTAGCTTTATATAAATTTATCTTTATTATTGTTAGCTTTATTGAAATATGACTTTATTATTGTTAGAATTATTGAATTATAGCTTTATTATTGTTAGCTTTATATAAATTAATCTTTATTATTGTTAGCTTTATTGACGTTTAGCTTTATTATTGTTAGTTTTATTGACATTTAGCTTTATTATTGTTAGTTTTATTGATATTTAGCTTTATTATTGTTAGTTTTATAGAAATTTGGCTTTATTATTGTTGGCATTATTGAAATTTAGTTTTATTATTGTTAGCTTTATAGAAATTTGGCTTTATTATTGTTAGTGTTATTGAAATTTGGCTTTATTATTGTTAGCTTTATAGAATTTTGGCTTTATTATTGTTAGCTTTATTGAAATTTGGCTTTATTATTGTTAGCTTTATTGAAATTTGGCTTTATTATTGTTAGCTTTATTGAAATTTGGCTTTATTATTGTTAGCTTTATTGAAATTTGGCTTTATTATTGTTAGCTTTATAGAAATTTGGCTTTATTATTGTTAGTGTTATTGAAATTTGGCTTTATTATTGTTAGCTTTATAGAAATTTGGCTTTATTATTGTTGCCATTATTGAAATTTAGCTTTATTATTGTTAGCTTTATTGAAATTTGGCTTTATTATTGTTAGCTTTATTGAAATTTGGCTTTATTATTGTTAGTGTTATTGAAATTTAGCTTTATTATTGTAAGCTTTATTGAAATTTCTCTTTATTATTGTAAGCTTTATTGAAGTTTATCTTTATTATTGTTAGTTTTATTGAAATTGAGCTTTTTACTCTTATGAGCCTCTCAGAGAGAAATGATTTAATAATTGAGAAAACATTTCCAGTGATACCGTAGCTGAAAATCTTGTAAAGTAGGCCTTTATACCATACCTTATCGAAGGCCTTTGATATGTCAAGAGCAATTGCCCTAGAAAGGAAGCCTTTTTCGAGAGATTCACTAATCCTATGAGATATAACACATAGCACATCTGCTGTAGATCTGACAGAACGGAAGCCATATTGCATGTCACTAAGAAGGTTATTTCTGCTGACGTGGTTGACTACTTCTTCATTTAATATGGATTTCAGCATCTTACTCATGTTACACAGGAGACTTAATGTGTCTGTACTAAGAGGGAGATAAGTTATCACCTGAATTCTTAAATACAGGGCATACAATATATAAACATACTGTAATTTAAATATATGAACATACTGCAATTGCAATATTACAGCATACTGTTATTACAATATGACGGAAACTGCCATTACCATGATTAATTGCAGAAATTCCCCTCTGCACCAAATTGCCGTAGGTTTTCAATAACACATGCAACATACAACTTTATTATGTCGAAACATTCAACCCCCGTCTTATATATCTTTAGTACGTCGTTTTATACACATTTATTCGTTAAAATTAAATCCTATATTTTATCCCAGGAGAAGTATTATCACGTCGCCACATCTACAGAGGACGAATGTTCTATTTTTTTTCTCTGATTATCAAGTCCTACCACTGCTACCACTATACACCGTGAACTATTCTTCGTTTTACTACGCTGTTCGTATTTCACCGCTCTTAACTGCTTATGACACACATAGGCTAAACATAACCTTCCCTTCTCCCTATACATAATTACTAATGCCTCCCGAGCTATCGTCCGTCCAGTCCTATTGGCTGCGTTGGAAGATTCCAATATTCTTAGAATCCCATTCTTGCCTACATTACAGAACGTTTTATTATATTGAAATATGGCTACTCTATACGCCCCTTCCATAATATGAGTACGATACCAGTTCTCGGTTGACAAATATTTTACTAAAGCAAAAATTATTTATTACATATATCTACTATATACATATATACCGCATTATACGTTTTCTTTTCATTTTTTCTTAGCCTTTTTTCCCAGTCGTAGGATGTTATCTTTGTTTTTCTGTGTCTCGCTGAAGATAATGTCGCAAGCACGGTTTTCTTCTTTTGGGTCTGAAAACAAACTACATTGCAGTCACATTGAAAACAGGCACGCGTGCGTGTTTTTGTGTATATATGTACACAATCGCGCGTGCGGGTGTGTGTGTACATATACTACATATATATATATATATATATATATACACATGCACTTCGCGTGCTCAAGCGGACACTCACACACACATACACATACGCGTGTGCGCGAGCATGCACACTCAAATACGCACGCAAAAAAATACGTACACATACGCAAACAAATTAACACAAACAAAAACACAGAATTTTTTATTGCAAGATTGATGTTTTAAAAAATGCAATACTTGCTTCGATTTTAAAACCGTGTTGCCCACGTTCTATTTTAAACGAATAAATCGTTATGTTATTTATTTTTTACTTGGGAGGTTCAATCCAATGGATTGTACATTGCCGCACCACGATGCCAAAACAGGTTGCCTCATGGCACATTGTACACATTTTACGTACAATTTTTCCAGCCATGTGATCATCCACCTTTTTAAAGGCACATTTCCTCATGTATTAGAAACTAAGTGTTGCCAGTAATTGTAAACGTCATTTTCGTCTGCGGCATTTTTCTCGACAATGGAAATGTCCACCCAGCCTCATTAAAAACATAAAACGCCCTCAAAAACAAAATAATAAAAAAGGGTAGGATTGGAAACTATTGGTCGAAAATCTTACACAGTAGTCTGTGGGGATGTTTAGAAAGTTGACCACACTTACACACTTTTTTAATTTTTTTTATTTTTCTTCCTTTGAAGATTGTAATGCTGGGTATGGGGCAGCCAAACCAGCTGCCAACATTGCCCCGCTTGTGTGTGTATGCACGTGTGTGTGCACGGTGTGTCTGTGTGTGTGCACGCGCGTGTGTCTTTGTGTGTGTGTGCTCACATGTCTTTGTGTGCACACGTGTGTGTGTGTGTTTGTGTGCCTATGTGTGTGTGTGCATGCGCATGTGCGTGTATATATATATATATATATATATATATATGTATATATATATATATATATAATATAAAGCTGAATATCTGTGTGTATGTGTGTGTGTGTGTCTGGTCACAAATAGGCTCTTATATGGTTGAATATTTAAAAAAAAAATGATTACATATAATGATAGAAGATGTATCGAGACACAGAAATGGGTATGTTTAATCTGGCAGAACGGTGGTTCATTAAAATTGTGGGGGTCTCTGTTCGCGCCTGGTCCACAAAGTATGGAAATAAAAAATGTAAAAATTAAAAAAAAAACGTTTACAAGTGTTTTTGATATAAATGTACATAATAATACATTTATAAGTATGTTTTAACTTAAATAGGGATGATATAATAAAATTGTGGGGTCTGCGTTCGCGCCTGGCCTACATAGAATGGAAATAGTCACAAACTTTAATAAAGACTTTTCATATCTATCTGCAAAAGTATACTTTGATAATTATGTTTTAGTTTGAAGAAATATGGTATAATAAAATTATTGGGTGTTTGTTCGCGCCTGACCTTCATAGAATGGAAATATGCCACAAAGTTTAACAAGGTTTTTTAATATAGATCCACAGAATATTGTGATAAGTGTTTCAGTGTGAACAGGAATAGTATAATAAATTATGTGGTTTATCTATTTTATTTTTACTTTCATCATATTTTGCTTTGGTTTTGATACGCACAAATTCGGAGCTATCTCATTACAACCCTTCCTTTTCATAACCTATCATACTTTCGTAGTAGGCTGTTTTTGAATCCAGTCAACGATGTGTACTTTTTCAAGTATATATATATATATATATATATATATATATATATATATATATATATATATATTATTAAAACCTGCTTTTGACATTCTATTTATAATAAAAAAATATAAATTTTAAAAGATTTTGCAGTTTTTTATTTATTTATTTATTTGCAAAGTCGATTGTCTGAATCGCCATCTCCCGGAAATGTAAACATCTAATATTTTTGTTAGGGGGGAGGGAGGCGTAGTCAACATATGGGGGCTCAGATTACGTTAAATTTAGTTCATTGTATGTGTCTGCCCTCCCCCAAAACAGGTGCCCCCCCACAAAAAAATAACGCCCTGATAAACAATACCGATTAAGTGAGCTTTAATTTGAAATAAATCACATTGGCTACAGAAAGTTGTATTTCTTCCACTTTAGTAAGACTTTTGCACACACGTTAACTTTGTATTTTATTTTTAAAAATTTGTTTTTACTATGTGTGAAGGGTAAATTTTTACATTAGCTGCACCTCCGTATTTACGCATTTACTTGCTATTTTTATATTTTAGCCACGCCCGTCACTTTTGGCAATTGACCAGGAACGCCAGTGCCTACCACCACCACCACCACCACCACCACCAGCAACAACAACAACAACAACAACAACAACAACAACAACAACAACCGTAGTTTTAATTTTTACCAGGAGGGATCATGCTTTCACCGGTCAACACCGGTTAACCAGTCCTGCTAATTTTACAATACATGCCATTGTATATGATCATTGTTACCTACAAAGTTTTATCATTACGATATTAAAACATAATGTCCTTGCAATATCACAGCATACATTAATTACAATATAAAATGATGTTATCATGAAAATATCACAATATTACAAAATTACAACACACTGTATTACAATATTATAACATACTGACATTACAATATTACAATATACAGCATTACAGCATATTGTCATTACAATATCATAATATTCTATTATTACAATATTACCACGTACCATCATTTCAATATGAGCTAATCATAAAATATTACACTTTTGTCATGTAAACTTAACATATTGCCATTACGATAATATAACATATTGTCCTTAAAATAGTGCAACGTACTGTTATTGCAATATATCCATATACTGTAATTAAAATGATACAACATACTGTAATTGTAATATTCAAATATACACTCATTACAATATTAAGGCATAAACTCCATTGCACTATTGCAACATACTCTAATATAAATAAATTATCATATTAATTTAGTGATTTCAACATCATACTGCTATTACAGTATTAGAACATACTGTTATTACTGTGAATACAATATATAATTAGATTGTCATTACAATATAAAAATATACTCTATAACAATATTAAAACATGATGTAATTACAATGTTATAACATACTACTATCACAATATTACTATATGCTGTAATTACAATATTACCGCATACTGTAATTAGAGTATAGATTCCTATAGCAACATTACAACACACTCCTATTGCAATATTACAAAATTATGTTATCAGAATATTACAAAATACCGTCATAATAATATTACAAAATACCGTCATAATAATATTACAAAATATTGAATTTACAAAATTACAAAATTCTGTTATTATACAATTACAACATGCTGTCATTACAATATTACAACCTAATCTAATTACAATATTACAATTTTACAACTTATAATTATTACAATATCACATCACAGTGTCATTAAAATATTACAACTGTTGTTAAAATTATACTAAATAAAGTGATTACAATATTAAATCATTCTCTAATTAGAATATTACAACATACGGTCATTTCAATTTTCCAAAAAAACTTACACAAATTATTTTAATTACAACATAAAACATATACAGTTCTTAAATCATTATAATATGCTGTCATTACAACATTATAGCCTACGGTCATTACAATATTAGAGGGCCTCTCATTGCTATTTTACAATATATAGTCATTGCAACCTTACAAAATGTTGCCATTACAATATTATAAAATATTGTCAATACTAAAATATACAGTAATTACAATATCTAAGTATGCTGCCATTATAATACCACAACATAATGGCATCACAATATCACAACATATTGTCTTCACAATATCGCAACATTACAACTTTGTCATCAAAATATCACAACATATTGTCATCACTATATAGCAACATATTTTCATTAAAATATCACAACATATTATTACAATATCACAATATATTGTCATTACAATATCACAGCATATTATCATTACAATATCACAACGTATTGTCATCACAATATCACAATATTATTTCCATTACAATATCACAACATATTGTCATTACAATATCACAACATATTGTCATTACAATATCACAACATATTGTCATCACAATATCACAACATATTATCATTACAATATCACAAAATATTGTCATTACAATATCACAATATATTTTCACTACAATATCACAACATTATCATTACAATATTACAAATTATTGTCATTACAATATCACAACATATTGTTATCACATATCACAACGCATTGTAATTACTATATCACAACGTATTGTCATTACAATATCACAACATATTGTCATTACAATATCGCAACAATACTGCTATTTAGCAATTAGAACATATTGTTATTACTGTGAATACAATGTATAATTAGATTGTTATTACAATATAAAATATACTCTATAACAATATAATAATATAAAAAGAAATAAAACACAATGACACCTCCTTCCCGTTTAAAATGCGCCGCATTTATTTTTCAACAAAATAACAAGATGAACAAGCAAAGTCCGATCGGTTAATGTTCTTGTGAAATCATTGAGGTTAGAATATTCACATTAGGTGAAAATCCTTTGTGGAATTACTAAGATTAAAAGGTCATGTTAGATGAAATTCTTCGTTTAAATAATAAGATTGGAAGGTGAAAGTCTTTTGTGAAAATAATGTCCTTATTTCTTGTTTTTGTTTTAACTGGAGAAGTTCGCCTTATTCAAAAGTCCCATGAGGAAAGCAGTCCGTTGTTAGTAATTCTCAAATGAAATGTAGGGAATGGGCGTGTGTGTGCATTAGTGTGGTTTTTTGGATGCCCGGGCGCGTGTAATTATGGTTTCGACAGATTTGAAAACGACGATGAGATTAAAACGAGAGACATGTTCTTGTGTCAAGTTGGAGCGAAAAGAGAGAGAAAGAATGTTTGTTGCGTTTAAATTCTTTTTTAATCGGATTCCAGCACAAGATTACTGCCGCTGATATTTGGTTTGGGAAAGCGTTAAATAAAGAATCTTCTAAAATTTCTCATTGGCCAATATTGTCACGTGGTATTGTCTTCGCCTACGCCCGCTAGAAATATTTCTATTTTGCTTTTGTTGTTGTGAGAAAAGCACATGGGCGTATTTGAAATTATGTCGTTGATAGAAGAAAATGCGCGATGAAATTAAAATCAATGAACGTTCGTTTATTTGCGCACGAGCGTGTGTGTGAGTGAGTAACAGCACACATTACACTATTATAAACGATTGTTCTTAGAATATTATGACATATCGCAACACACTTTCATTACAATATTACAATATATTGTAATTGCATATTACTACATACTGTCATTAAATATTACAACATATTGTTGTTTCAATATTAAAAGCCATATCATTACAAGATAAAAACATACTAGCATTAAAACATACTCTCTTTACAATATTACAAAATACTGTCGTTACAATAGTACACCATAATATATCAATATTTTTAACATACTATGATTAAAAAAATTAAAACATACTTTCATTACATTATTTCAAAATAGTTTCATCTCAGTGTTAAGACATTATTCTTTTCCAACGTATTCTCATTACAAAATCATGATACACTCTTATTACAATACAACAACAGACTCTAACCACACTATTCTAATATGCTAGTTAAATATTACAACATACTACGGTTACACTAAATACTGCAAGTTAAATAATACAAAATATTGTAATTACAATATTTAACATACTTTCATTACAATATTACCAAAATTTTCTCAATATGAACACATAGTCTAATTAAAATATAACAGTACCGTCATACCAGTACACTCATAACAGTATTACAACATACAGCCATTAAAGTATTAAACTTTACCGTCGTTACACTATAACACATAGCAACATAATATAATATAATATTGCAACACACTTTCATTACAAAATGCTATAATTACAAGACTTCAACATATTGCCATTAGAATATGACCATATTTTCTATTTCAACTTAATCTTATGTCAATATTACAGCATGATGGCATTACAATATTACAGCATAGTGAAAATAAAATATTGCACTCCATGCCAAGACAACGTTACAACATACTGCCATTACAATATAATTACATACTATGAATTCAATATTACAAAATACTGGCAATTAGAACGTTACGATCATGAGAACATACGATCATTAAACATTGCAACATAAAGCCCATAGAATATTACAATGTAGTGTAAAATATTGCAAAACTTTATCATTACAATATTACACTATACTGTAAATACTGCAATATAATTAAATACTGGGATAAAATTATAAACATATGGCTATGACAAAATTACAACATATTGTAGGTATAACATAACAAAATATTTTAATTACAATATCATAACATTATTTATTTATCAGATTACCATACACTGTCATTAGGTAACTACAACATTTTGTCATTACAATTTTACAAAAACTGCAGAAAATATTACAACGTATTGTTATTACAACTTTACAATATATTGTTATTACAATATTAACATACATACTGTCATTAAAATACATACTGTCATTAAAATATAAAACTATTCTGTTATTACGACATTAAATCATAAAACATATTTTAATTGTAATATGATAGTATAATCAATTCCAATATTACATACTGCAATTATAATATTACAGCATACTGTCGTTAAAAATTACAAAAAATGTCATTACAATATAACAACTTATTGTTATTGCAATATCACAACATACTCTAAATACAAAAGATTGTCATAAAATATTACTACATACGGTTGCAACATGCTGTCGTTTGATTATAATTACAGTATCACATCATACTGTCATTAATATATCGCAACTTACTGTTGTTACAATATTACTACATACTATGATTACAATATTAAACCCTTCTGTTATTAGAATATTATAACGTACGGTCATTTCAATAGTCAACTTGCGTAAGTTCAATGTAAAATACACAAAGTGAAATATACATTAAATTGAAGAATAAAACATGTCTAAATACATTTGAAGCCAAAACTGCAACGCGAACTTTTTTATATAAAATAAACAGGTGTTTGTAAAAAAAAAAATTCGCGTTGCAGTTTTGGCTTCAAATGTATTTATACATGTTTTATTCTTCAAATTTCACTCAACGCTTCGAACGGATATGCACAAAAATACATGAAATTGTTAAGCCATAAACGAACCAACCCATGAACTCTATGCAATAGAATATCTTTTTTACTATTACCTGAAATAGTCGATAATAGTCGGGGACAACCCTAAAACTCGCATTTCCTTAGCTGTGTATAGCACAAAACCACTCTTTTCTACGGATTTCTTCAGTTACTATTCACCCTCATCTTATATAGTTGAACATTTAGAAAAGAGTCATGAAGCACTGATTGTCAAGTATTTGTCTATTATGCCAAAAACGGTTGGTGTCGCTATTTAATTACCCCAAAACAGCTGATATCCCGTAGAACACATCATACATTTGGTAATCAATAACACCAAAAAGATGTCATAAAACAGAGACCTCAGATATCTGCCAATTAGTGCCAAACCTATAAATTGTTTATGCACGGTTATTTTCTGTTTTGTAAGAATTCTCATTCCAGGTGGTCCATTTTATTTATGGCAAGTTAAAACCCGGATGTAAAAATAATACAAAAAACTAGCTCACACAGCAATGCTTTTTTTTTCTTGAAAGAAACGGAATCATAATATACATGAAATAACAGTCAACATTATTACAAGAATATTTTTAAAATAGATTTCTGTTAATTCATGGTTCCGCCTTCCCACGCTTAAACCTATATGTATACTAGAAAGAATACCCATCCCTTTGAGGGAACTTGATATAGATGTTTATATACCGTGTTTACTTGTTTATATTTTGCCAAAGAGATAAACATGTTGCGGAATTATTCAGATGAGGATTCATAATTTGTATTATTTAGAATATCCAAACTACTATTCTTATTTTATTTTTTTATATATATAATTGGAACGTTCCGTTTTGTTTGCAAATATTTTTTACTTCAGCAGATTTTTCAAAGCCTGGACCTAATCAAACTCTCATCTAAGTTTTAGGTGTTTTTCGAAAAAAGTTTATTTGGGTGAATTCAAATTCTAAAGAAACATTATATTTAAAAATCGTTTATTTTGTAAAAAAATTGCTTGATTATTTTATTTATAATTTTCTTTTTCACAAATGTTATGAATAGTCTTAGACTGGAAATATTTCCCCTCAATTCTAAGTTTATATATATATAAAGCCTACACTCTAGTAAGGTGGTTGTCAAAATAATGAGAACTTAGAGGAAAGTTTAAATAATAAACACATTACAAAACAATCTATATAAATAAAACCGTAGACGTATGTGTGTGTGTGTGTGTGTGTGTGTGTGTGTGTGTGTGTGTGTGTGTGTGTGTGTGTGTAACTATCGAACAAGTAAACGCTTAAACTACTGGTTACATAGCTCTGAAATTCTCAGGAAATAATATACATGCACCAAGGGTTGTTTATAGCGAATAATATATTTGCTTACATGCATGCATATCGCATAAAGACATCGGCAAATTTACATGTAAAATGTTCATTAAGCATTAGCTTACATTTTGTTTTCTTGTGCGCATGCACGTGTAAATTTGATTTTTTTCTCAGACTGGAACGTTCTTTTTAATCTCAAGTCTAACTGATGACACCACTCATTTTTTTTTTATGTTTTTGTATTATAAACAAAAAAACAAAAAACAAAAAACAAAAAAAGAAAACGAAATCATACGTACATTTTTCTCGCGGTTTGAAATTTGTAAACAAAACTATATATATTTTTTATAATCCCATATTTACTTAATTTCATACATTATTTTAAGACGGAGGAGGGGGTGACACACGGAGTACGGACAGTGCTGAAACAACGATATTATTTAGAAAGCCATTCTTAATATAGGGAGGGGAAGGTATTATTTAAGCTATTCTGTACTTTCACCTAACAATTTATTAAATAAGAAACTGACATGTATTATCTCTAATTTTGTTTAGTATTAGTTGACATTAAGTATCTGTTTCTTAATCCAATTTATTGATTTGTTTATTGTAAAGCAAGTGTTGCTTAATCACTAACTGCACTTTGAAGTATTTATTTTTTGAGTAGAATAAATTTAAAAAAGATGCTTCTACAGTATAGTGCGCATATTTAAAAATACAAACAATTTATAATGAAATCATGTATTTCGAAAAACTGCTGAGTCATTTTCCGAAAGTGACGTCATGTGTTGATGATGGCGGGGAGGGTACTAGTACGATTACGTTGCTTTAAAAAGTACCCTGGAGGCCGCCAGGGATTACCAAACCTTTTTTTAGGTGAGGTTGGGGAGTGGTGAATTAGTACCTGTTCATTCTCCCAAGCATTACCACCACTTTTTCTGTTAATGGAGAGGAGGCCAGTAGAATATTTCGCTGAAATGCTGCGTCAGAACAGACCCCACACTTTGATCCTAGCCAAAAGGCCAAGTAAGCGTAATATAGACATTACCTCCTTGTAAAAAAATTACAGAATAACCGACACAGCATATATTTTAAAAGGTGGGGAGGGGAATATGGAGTAAGTCCTAGAAATGGCTGAATCAGTTTATCACCTCAAAAATACTTTATTTCATATATATATTTTTAAAAGAAGTGGGAATACGGAGTCAGGCCCGGAAACGGCTGAAGTAGTTTACGATCTCAAAATTACTTGATCTAATATATAAAAGCTGAAACAGTCTACAATTTAGACATTACATTATTTCATGTATGTTTTTAACAGTTGGGTGGGGGATAGAATATCAGTCCAAGAAATGGCCGAGACCGTTTACGAGTTAAACATTAATATATATTCATATTTTTAACAGTGGGGTGGGATATATAGAGTCAGACACGGAAATGGCTTCAACATTTTACATTTTAGATATTAATTTATTTAATGTATACTTATAACAGTGGGGTGGAGAATAAGAAGTTAGTGCCGGAAATGTCGGAAACAGTTTACGATGTAAACATTACTTTATTTCATGTATATTTTTAACAGATATTATTACATCGTTATTATTTTCGTAAGAGGTAAGGCGATAATGTGGGTAAAAATTATGAAAAACGATTGTCTTAATTAGTAACATATCCAAGAATTATGAAAAATGATGAAACATGAGTTAACTGATTGATCTGTTTGTAATGAAATAATCGTCCCAGACAATACATCAAAGTTATTATTTTCGTAGGGGGAGCGATAATGTGAGTTACAATTATAAAAACTTATTGTCGAAATAGTAACGTATCAAAGAATCATAAAAGTGATGAAATGTGAATAAATCAATTGATGTGTTTGTAATGAAAAAAACAATACAAGACAAACAGAAAACGACCTAGACAATATATCAAATTTATTATATTTGTAAGGGGTGGGCGACAATTTACGTTCAAATTATGAAAAATGAAAACATTAAAAAATGATGAAAAATTATTAAATGTGAATTACTCAATAGGTGTGTTTGTAATGAAATAATCAACTCAGACAATATATCAAAGTTATTATTTTTGTAAGGGGGTTATAATGTGGGTTAAAATTATGAAAAATGATTGTCAAAATTAGTAACATATTCAAGAATTATGAAAAATGATTATATGTGGGTTAATTGATTGGTATATTAGTAATGAAATAATAAACCCAGACAATATATCAAAGTTATTATTTTCTTAAGGTGGGGGTCGATAATGTAGTAACAATTATCAAAAAATGATTGTCGAAATTAGTAACATATCCAAGAATTATGAAAAATGATGAAATGTGAATAAATCGATTGGTATGTTTGTAATGAAATGAATAGCCCAGATAATATATCAAAGTTATTATTTTCGTAAGGGGGGCATAATGTGAGTTAAAATTATAAAAAAATGGTTGTCGAAATTAGTAACATATTAATGAATTATGAAAAATGATGAAATGTGAGTTAATTGTTTGGTGTGTTTGTAATGAAATAATAACATGTATCAGACAATACATCAATGTTATTATTTTTGGTAAGAGAAGGGGCGATAATGTGGGTTAAAATTATGAAAAAGCATTATCGAAGTTAGTGACATATCCAAGACTTTTAAAAAATAATGAAATGTGAGTTAATTGATTGGTCTGTTTACAATGAAATAATAAGACCATATAAATTTCCGTAGGTTATCAACAATATTTTTTCTGAAATGTCAATGTTAACTTCGTGGAATGACGTCACAGTTGTAGTGGTGAGTAGAAAGACACATGATTATGTTGCTTTTTAACGTTCTCTGGAGTTCTCTATGAATTAACAAACCTTCACTTTTGCGGTGCGGCTGGAGAGAGTAATGTCCATTTTGGGGTGGTGCAATCTCCCACCATGTCATATTCCAAAAATATGGAATAACTATGGAATCATATTCCGGAAATGATACCGTTTCTCTTACTAATATGTTGTTGGCGGTTGTTGTAGTAAAGGGGGGGAGAACTATATTTATATTGAACATTGTGGTAAAGTAAAAGTTGCCTAATGATCCTTCGCATCAATGCAGTTATGTAATTATTTAGAAAACCTGATGAGTTATGGTCAAGAAATAATATCATTTTATTTAAAATGATAGTTTCAGTAGTAGGGAGGGAAAGAACACAGTAATGTGGGTTGCTTAATCACAAAGATTTTCAACATATTTGTTTATTTGTTTGTAAAGTCTGCTGAGTAAGCTTACGAAAATGACGTCTTTTTTCAAAAAAAATATTGTTGTCGGTAGTGGAGAAAAATGAAACAGAGTAATGTAGAATTTGATAATGAAGCAAGGGTTGTCTAATCACTTAACTGTGTCAATGTATTTATGCATTAATTTTAAAATCCTGCTGAGGCATCTTCCATAAATAACATAATTCGTCTTACAATAATAATGCCAATAGTGAGGAAGGAAAGAAACGCAGTAATGTTGAAATTTATGGCGAAGCAAAGGTTGCGAACTCATTAACCAACATATCTGTATTCATGCATTAATTTGGGAATCTTAACGATCCATCTTCTAAAAATGATTACAGTTTCCTTAAAATTATGGTAGCCTTGGTGGGAAGAGAAATTATTTCAAATATGGTGTTACAATACCTGTCGAGAGTATGTAAAATTGTTTCATATATGTGCATTAATTACCCGTCTGAAGGTAAGTAAACATATTTTAAATATGAGTTGTAAATTACCCGCCCCAAAAGGGTAAAAAATGTTCATATACATTCTGTAAATTACCTGTCCTAGGGAAGGTACAGTTATTTCATATATGTGTAATAGCCGTCCTAGGGTAGGTAAAATATTCTTTTAGTCGAAAATAGTAAATGAGACATACACATTAAAAATTCCTCCCGCCAATTATATTCAAAATCAACTTTTCTCATTGTTTATTCGGTCCCCCAGCGGGTAGCCTCGCTAGTCATTTAATAATGTTATAAAGAACATAATTTCGATATTACATGCTCTCATCCAAACATTATCAATATAGCTGGAAAATAATTTTACAAATTTGAATATAAAATATCGTATGTTTTTACCATCTAATCCTAAAGCGGCGTTGCACAAGATCGATAATGTTCAACTTTGTAAATATTTATGCTTTCTCACAAGGCATTTGTTTTAGATTCAGTAAATAAGCTAAAAAAAAAGCCAACAAGGAACGTTAACTCTAATAAAAGACTGAAAGTTATTGCCCTTATGTTATTCACTGAAGAATGTCTCTACATTTACTATGTGTCGAATCTATTGTTTAGCTATTTCTATTTAAAAGTGTGTTCATCTTTCTTTTTTTTTGTCCTCGTAAGATGCGAATGGCGGCACAATTCAATTGTGATGTGGAGCATTAATATATAGAGGATAATCGTGCACACAGATATGACGATCCCCATAAAAACAGAGAAAGATTGAAACCCATACACAATGAAGATATTACAAGATGTTTACGTCACCAAGTAAACAAGAGAGAAAGAAAGAAAGAAAGAGAGAGAGAGAGAGAGAGAGAGAGAGAGAGAGAGAGAGTAAGGGAGGGCGAGTATGACAGAAGAAATTCGGTCTGAAGTTTTATCAAGACAAATAATGACCCGAAGATCAGGTCTAAGGGTCAAGGGCCTTTTTAGATAAAACTTGGCATATGGATTCTATTAAATGTAGGAAATCTTCTGGGGGAGGGTTAGGCATAGATTAAGATCGCTATCAAGATGAACGTAGTGCTAGTAACAGAAAATGATTTTAGAATAAATCTAATCGGAAAACCAACGAACATTTATATCTACGTGTAACACCTTTTATTATATTTACAAGGTAGTCACCACTTATCAAAGCCCGGAAGCCACTCGGGGATAAGGGTTATTGCGTGTACAGTACGTTAGTATTGGAGATTTGATAAAGTGTCTTACTTAAGGGGGCAGTTCATCGGGAATTTGTTAATGTTGGACTTGAAGACATCCAGGTTGTATTCAGGTGAAGAACAGGCAAACGGAACAGAGTTTCACAGGTGTGCACTTCTAAGAAAAAAGCTTTATTCATGGAATCTACGTTTTGGTTTTGGCACAGATAAAGAGTGGGGACATTTTTTGACAGTGGTTTCAGGCTAGCCGGGTGTTTATTGTGAAATATTGGCGAGGGGGGACCAGAGATTGGAGCTCAGACGAGCACTTGCCATGGTAGTAACGATAAAACAAAGACAGGCTCGCAACGTCTCTCCTGAGGGAGAGAGGTTGCAGGGAAGAGAAAAATGTATTCCCCACTAAGCCACGAATCCTATTTTGTACTCTATCAAAGCAAGATAGGCTGTTTTTAGCAGCTTCTGTCCAGGTGTGGCAGCAGTACTCCATCCTTGGACGTACTTGGCTTTTATATAGATGGAGAATTGCATCAGGGGTGAGATATCTTCTGGGGCGGTAGAAGGATTCTACCATTTTTCCAGCGACCTTGCAAACTTACTTGATGTACGTGTTCTATTTCAGATCAGGAGTAAAGGTCAAGCCCAGAAGCTTATCAAACCATGGAGCTTCCCTTAAACACCTTACGAATACGTGAACTCTGGTCTGAAATTATTATCGATATAAGGCCAGTTAGGAATAAGCCCTCAACCTAAGCGAACTTCCTGTTGTTGAATACGCTCTGATTGTTTACTGTTTATGCCCACTGATTTGGCATTTATAGATACTTAACTTCTCTGAATTCTTGTATTAATTTCTGCTAACCCACGAAGTAGGAGCTGACTTTTTTTTATCGATTCCAAACATTCCAACTGGCAGTAATAATCATATTCTACTATAAAAATTACGGAAGTTAGAAACACATGTGTCTGTAAATTTAAAATTTATTGTGAAAAACGATTGTTATATCTATTTATATATTTTTTTTGTATAATCAAATATAACAGTAATAGTTAGTGTATATGTGTGTGGTAGTTTGTTTCATATGGACTCCAAAATAGTGATTTTTTTTTAAATTTCACACAAATGTACATATGCGTCTGGGAGTGTTCTAAGATAGGTTCAGTATCGGAATACCTCCGATAATTATCGAAAATCGATAATAAAAATAAACCCGATTAAAGAAGGAATAGTCTTATTTTGACCAAAGTTAACGCCATTATACAGCCTAATATCAAAGGTGCATTTAAAAAGTTTAAGCACCGTACAAGCTGGATGGTCCGGTGTATAAAATTAATAGCATAATCGTTGATAAGACAGGGGGTGATAGAAATGTATGTTTTTATTTAGAACACAATTGACCCATGATACTTTTCTTTTAAATTTAAAGCATGAAGTTGAGTCATTATATAAAAATACACTTATAAAATCAACAAAAGGTCCTTTAAAGGACAATTTAAACTACATTATATTATGGACTAATAACTGCGGGAAGGCATGTGAAACTTCCTTCATTACGGTAGGTCCTCGACTGGAAAAGGCAATGAACCGATTTAATTCGGAAATATGTGATTAGACCGATTTCCATGACGATAAAAATATTGGAAGTGGGGACGATTCGTTAATCCTCATTAAATTCTGGGCACCGTCGGGTCTACCTGCTAGTTTCTATATGTGTTATATATATATATATATATATATATATATATATATATATATATATATATATATATTATCTATATGCGCATGCCAATATTTCATGCATATGTATATATGTATACTGTTTTTTATATACGTATATGTAAATTATCTATATACGTACGTTATATGCATACATGCGTACATATATATCTGTGTGTGTGTGTATCACACACATATATATATATATATATATATATATATATATATATATATATGTCATTGTTGTGGCCTTACGAAAGTGTCATAAAATAAGTCGCGAACAACAGATTAGGTAGAAATAATATATTTTACAAGAAAGTATAAGACAAAGAAAGATTTTCGGTACTTTCGCATTATATCGCAATATTTTTCCACAAGTACGAGAATCTTGGTTTATATAATGTATAGCAGAATCTATTATGAGTGAATTCGTAAATCTCCATAGTAGTATGGCCTTAATTTTTTAGTTTTTCTGAAGAATATGATTTTTGACTTTGTATCTATCTTTCTAACGTACGCGTCGCCGGATTCTTGAAGGTTCTTTGTATTGTTTTTAACGCTGATTATTTTTTGGCAGTTTTCTTTTGTAGTATAAGCGTTGGCTCGATTTTTAGTTTAGTTAACACCATACGTCGGTTTTCAGAGTCTTTTGCCGATATAAATCGTTGTACATATATCAGGCACTTGAAATCGTCAACATCAAGTTCTGCAAAATTGAAATCGTCGCAATGTTTGTTGACTATTGATGCAAATCTTACATATTTCCCGTCATCTTTCTTGGTTAAATCTACGCATTTCCATCTCTTATGAAATAACTATTCTTTCCAGCTGAACAATCTGTTAAGAGTTTTCCGATTCCAGAAAAAAGTTAAGTCACACGTTTTTCACGTTTTTGTTATATTTGTAGTAATAAGTTTTTTCTTATTATTCCGGAAGCATTCGCGTTTGTTGTTGTTCGTTCAGTATCATCTGTTTTGTTGTTGTTGTTGTTGTTGTTGTTGTTTTATTTCAGTAATAGTTTTTAAAATCTTTCTTCAATTTTCTGTTATTCGCTTTGGTTCTGCTGTTGTATCTGGTATTTAATCAATTAAGTCTGTTTTGTTTTTGCGGTTACTGCATTACTCTTTCTGTTTTTTTGCTGAAGTTTTCAAATTTGTGCCGAAGTTTATTTATGCTCTCTATTGTTTAGTATTTTCTTTTAAAAAGAGGGAAGGAAAATAGTAAATACGGTCAAACGTTTGAAAAAATAATTTACTGTTTTCTACGTAGCCTTGCTTGGCTTCTAAACGCTCAACACAATGTAGCCCTTGCGGTAAAAACATGACGCTTCTCTTAATTAAAGTTCACCTGTTTTTTTTTTGCAGAAAAAATTGAAATCAACTATTTTAGTCACAAATTTTAATTTTCTCATTAAGAGAAAACCCAAATGAAAACTAAAAACTAAAAATCGATTTGTTGTGGTAAAACTTATTAAAAATTCAGTTTTCGTACATGGGTTTTCAGAAGCTCATCATCGGTTATTGTGGCCCTAAGAAAGGACTATGGAGAAAGACGCAATAAACAGGTTTAGGTAGAAAGAATATATTTTATTTAAAAGTGAAAGAAAAAGATTGTCGGTACTTTATGGCAGTTTATAGTCTCGCGTTATATCGCTATATTTCTCTACGAGAATATTAGCCTCGTATTTATAATTGTAAGCAGAGTTTATTTTACTTTAATGCGAAAGTTCTCATAACAGCTACATATTTATATTGTATACTAGAAGGACCCGCCAACCGGCGTTGCCCAGTGGAAGCCTGCCGCCTTGCAAAAAAGTAAACTGCGATTGCTGTTGGTGCCCATGGAAGTTAGGGATTCTCACTGTATATGAACTGTTAAGAGTGATCGAAATCAGTGGTAGCAGTCCTGTCTATTTCCGTTTGTTGTCCAAGTCTTCCTCTTCTCTTCAACTTTTCCACCAAAAATATTTAATGAAATTTTAGTTTTATGTTGTCTTTGTTTTTACATCTTAAAAAAGACAATATAAAACAGAAATTTCATTAAATATGAATTATTAAAATATGAACAATTACAACTTTTTCACTTCACTTCTTTGAATATCGCCATGTTAAGAATGACGTTTTGAATAGACATCCCAAATTCCCCATGTTAAAAAGGGCTTTCGGAGTAGACAACCCATTTGGTGGGGGGATAATTCCCCCACATTTAACCGTGATATCGTTGTCAGTATACTCACCCGCAAATGCTAAAATTTGTTCATCTCGCGTGCGTACAAACCTGGCAGCCAGTGAATTACAGTGCATACAATAGGTCTTTATATCTGTATATGTATTGTCTTAGCTTTCCTTAATCAGCATAGTCGAAAACCTACAAAAGTCGTCATTCTAAAGAAAATTGTTAAGAGCGACCTAATGTATAAATTTACCCCCCTCTCCCACACACACACAAAAAAATAACGTGTGCGCAATCTCAAGAATGAATCCAGAATCTATTACGATCATCGGCGATTTAAAAATAAATATTTCGGCAATATCATCAACTGGATTCGTACTTATGTTGTTTGAATTTAATGTTTTTAACAGATGTGAAATATCGACAATTTAAAACTGGTAAACTATTTTCTGTTGCACATTCACCTTTTTGAAACTGCTTAAACTGTAAACAAGGCCATTAGTCGCGTGCTCTCGTGTAATGAATGAATGCATGAATGTAGGATTGACATGAAATTCTTAAAGATAAACTAAAATGACCGAAAAATTGGCTGAAATTACTTAAATAAATAAAAAGTAAATGACTTAGAATGACTTTAATGAACTTAAGGATCAACTGAATGACCTTAAGAATGACTTGAATGCTTAAAAAATAACTGGAATCCTTAAAAAAAAACTTGAAAGATATGGAGACTGGCTTGAATGGCTTTGAGACTGACTGGTTGTAAAGTGGGTGATCATTTTACATTAAATTAATAGAGAAAAGTGATCCCCTACTTTATATCACAAAATTATTTGAATTAGGGAATTTGAAACGTTATTTTCGTATTCAGGAAACCCGAAAACCAATAAATAGTGGTATAATAAATATAAAAAGAAATAAAAAGTACATGTGTCACGGAGTGACTTATAGTAACTACACTTTGATCTTAGCCATGCGGCCGAGAAGTTACAAACGTAAGTTCAGCATCTATTAAGACGGATACTACACTTTCATCTTAGCTATGTGGCCAAGGAAAAGTTACAAACATAAGTACAGCATGTAGTAAGAACAGATAATACACTTTGATCTTGGCCAAAAGGCCAAGAAAAGGGTATTTATTTGCTCCCTCACCGTACAAATTAGGCACAAGGCCGATTTTTAATGTGAGGAGTGAAGGGGAAATGGGGACAGACTCCCAGGGGAGTAGGGGAGCTGGATAGTGACAATTGGTATGAAGGGTTGACCCTTACATTGACCAAGTTCTTATATGTGGGGTTCGTATTTATTTGCTCCCCCACCGAGCAAATAGGGCACAAGGCCGATTTTAAATGTGAGGAGTGAAGGGAAAATGGGGACCAACTCCCCGGGGAGTAGGGGAGCTGGATAGTGACAATTGGTATGAAGGGTTGCCCCTAAATTGACCAAGGTCTTATATGTGGGGCTACCCCCACATATGGTCTTTGCTTGCAGTATCTGCCGGTCAGATACTTCACTTTGATCTTGGCCAAAAGGTCAAGAAAAACTTGAAAAGCTAAGAACAGCATCTATTAACAACAGACCTTTGATCTTAACCAAAAAGGCCAAGCACAAAAGTGTTACGGACAGACCGACCGACAGACGACCGACCGACAGATCGACCGACGGAGTGACTTATAGAATCGCTTGCACGCGACGAAAAATGTGACACATTCATTGTTCTCATTTCATGTTTCTGTAAATAAATATATGTTTAAATTATCTAACAGTTTTACAAAATATATAACATATTAACTTAAATACACATAGTTATTTGAAAAGATATGTGATTAAAAAATATAAAATCAATTGATAAAAAAAAGTAAACATATGTTTATATATTTTTACTGTAAGGGAAAAAATAAACATAAAATAGAGTTTACTATAAAAATAACAAGCGAATATTTCACATATGTTAACAAAACATACAGTTTAAACAACATAAGTATGAAACTAGTAGATGATATTGGCGAAACATTTGTTTTTAAATCGAACATTAAAAAACGTAACTATCTTTGAAAATATATGATTGCTGGAACAAATGTACACAGCCAGCAAGCAAGAGAGAGATAGGAAATAAATGTTTGTTGTTGTTTTTCTTCGGCATCTCCGTAAAATGTTTTTTCTGTGGCATAAACAGATATGTAAAAAGCAAAAGAGAGAGAGAGAGAGAGAGAGAGGTAGGAAGATTATATACAGAGAGTGATAAGATTGGGGGGGGGGGAGGAAAAGAGAAAAAGGAAATACAAAATGACGCCATAAAATGTAAGAAAATGAACGCAGCAATTTACGCAGAGGGCAAAAGTAGGTTTCATTGCGACGTCAAATTTGAATGGCCCATTAATGTTTGTTTAGCATGCGAATGCCGTTAATCCGGAATATAGAAATGGTAAGAGTTCAGCCAATCAGAAACAGCGGAATTATTCTGGGGAGACTTTCTTATTTTTGAACCGAAAAAGGAATATATTACGTTATATCTATGATTTTTTATCTAGTTACGAAGGGTGAAACCTCATATCTGTCGTAAGTGATGACTGGGGGCGGTAAGAGGGCTTGATATTAAGAGGGAAATATAAGAATTAGTGGATAATAGCATAGAAATAATAAAATAAATAAATAATTGTTATAATTCTTTTTTATCCTTTGCAAATGATTCAAATTTTAGTATGTTATTATGGATGATAACGACTACCAGTTGTCAAAATTTCAGCTTTTCACAGTTGTTATTTCTAACAAATATTAGGTTTTAAAATATTGTCCCTTAGTTTTGGACGCTACTGTACATATATATTTTTATAATAATTATTAAGATCTATATGCACTAATTCTTCATGCTTATGCAATCATCTGTGTAGGTAACAATTCCTGGCAGTAATATACAATGATTTTGAACACAAAAAAGAAAATATTATTACGAAGTAAAGGCTAGAAAAGCCATAGATTACATAGAAAAATTTGAGCATAAAAAGTAAAATGGTTAAGATTAAACTTAGAAACGTAAAAGGCTAGTTGTTTAAACTGTCAAAGAAAACGACAAGATATGTCTTAATGCTGCAATATTTAAAATTATAAATTTATTATATTTTTTACTTTATATTTTTATTTTTTATATTTTATTTTTCTATGTAATATACAAATAATTTTATAGAATCAATGGGAGGATTTCTATAGTGTTTTAACTTCAATGTATTCTTAAGTAGGTAACTGCGAGGAGGCATATGAAGCTTCCTCTCAGTGCACCGTCACGGATGCTAGATTAGAACAGGCAATCAATTGATGGACAAGGATCGAAACCAGTGTCGATCTACGGTAATGTCGCAATGGTCGAATAAATGGAAATGGCTAAATAAATATCATGTTTAAAAGTCTTTGTTTTTTCTCTTTTCAACACCATCACATGATATCGTCAAGTTAATAAAAAGAAAACATGACGATTCCTAGACGGCTTTGCTAGTTCGATCAAATAAAAGATGCATACAAAGGGACTTGCTGCCGTCTTTGTCAGGCATGCATCCATATATCCTCACTCCAGTACAGATACCATGATAGAACAGAATGTATTCTAATATCTTGGAGAACTAAAACTTCTGATAATACACCAGAATTTGTCTGCCTACCTATGCATTCGTTCCAGTCGACCTGGATTTCTCTTTGTTATTTTGAAACAATCCAAGTTCAGAATATATGCAGTTCAGAGTTTGATTTAATATAGATCATACGCGCTGGCGATCTCTTAGATAATATTTGATCTTCACACACACACACACAGACACACACAGACACACACACACACACACACATATATATATATTTGTGTGTGTTATTACTTTTACATTATTATTTATATTATAATAATTTTTTTTTACTTTTATTTTTATTATTATTCAATATTCTCAGGATATATAATATTTATTCTATAAGAGCTGTGGAAGTAAATACTAAAAGCATTTATTCCACAGTTCTTAGTGAGTAAGGTAGTAAGTAATAAAAATTGCTTATTCCTTACTATACACAAACACACTAATTGAAGTAATACTATTTAATCGAATTTATATCTTTAAATATACATCAGTATAAGAAAATCGCATTAGAATTGACTATCAAAATCAATTTTAAGTGGCCATGTGAAAGTTAATATCGAATTACTTATTAAGTACACATATATTATAATAGCACTAAAATTAAGTTTTGAAAAGAAAAGCAAAAATATAATTTTACATTTCTAGGGGAATAACTTATAATTTACATCAATAAGTCAGCGTACAACTTGAAACATAATAGAAAAGTCGTCGATCTCGTTAGACAATAGTCTACGCCCAATACATCATAAAAAGAAATACGTACATAACTCCACGTGCAGTAAGAAAGCCAATATTATAACGCAGGCAATCAGAAACCCAAATCGTGTGGTTAATAATATGTGTATAAACAGGAAGAAAATTGTATACACAAATCTGATTTGAACTTTTTTACAAGGAGTAATGATTCCTATTTATTTTACTTTTTTTATTTGCGGACTATTACCTTCATCTTTTATAGTTGTTGTTTGACGACGTTTCGGCCAACTATTCCTCTGGCCTTCGTCAGATTATTAACCGCGACGAAATATAGGAATGCTGAAATTTACACTGTATCTTCAGTAAATACTGCCTTCCATAGTTGTTGTCGTCTCACCACGTTTTGGTCAACTAAATAAATAAAATATACACATTACTCATCTCAAAAGAATACAATAATTAAATAATATACCGTATTTTCTTCCGCCCGAATGGATCAGAGAGGATTGCAAATTATTATGATGACAAAGCTTATGCATTCATGGCCTGAAAGTTTCATATCGCTGATGGCGATATTGACGGCCTGAGACTAAAAAAAAAAAAAAACCTCTGTCAAAGATGTACGCATGAAATATAGATGCGTCTTTGACAAAAATGCATGTAGAATTGTGGGAACAATGTACAAAATAAATTCTGGAGTACAAGAGATCGTTAATTTTTATGGTACCACTCCTGTCTTCATAGCTCTTCATTTCTTTAAGTTAAAATATAGGAGGCTTTACTTTTGGAATGGCCCTTATATGATAAAACGAGCTCCGGACGCTCATGCGCAGCCATAGTTCATCGCTGGCAAAAGTTGAGAATGCTGGTAACTATGTAGAAATCTAAATTATGGAGCAAAATGGCCGCTCGTTTTAATGGTACAACTCATGTCTTCGTTGATCTTCAACATTTTAAGTTTAAAAAAATAGGAGGCGTTACTTTTGAAATGACCTTAGTATTTATATTTTTTTATTCTTTATATTTTATTGTCTTAATTAGGAATTTTCGTTTTTTATGGAGTGTTATAACAATTTTAAGTTTGATAAATATTATTTTGGGATAACTTGGCAGCATGAAAGTGAAATTCCAAGAATTACAACCGTACGGCAAGTTTAATTCAACGGTAATTTTCTATTCATTAAAAAGAATTATACAATCTCTTGATTTCAATACACGTTGTACTTACTAACACTGCTTTATATATTATTGGTTTTAGTGTAGGTTAATTAAGACGCCGTTATAAAAATAAGAATGTAGAAACAATAAACAAAGAAATAGAAATATGGAAACGGACGAAAAAGAAAAAGGCGACAAAAAAAAAGAGATAAAAACCATAGGAATTTATAGAAAGTAGAAAAAGATATTGAGAAATTTGAGCAAATGAATGGAATCAGTAAATGACCACAAAAAATAAAGAGAAAAAGAAAAAGATGAAATAGACAAGAAAAGGGACGAAGTAGAGATGAAGAATATAAGAAAGAAGTAAGGGGTGGATATAAGAAAAAGGAACGTAAGATAAAATAAAGACAATGAAATAAAAGACATGAATAGAAAAAAGGAGAAAGAAACAAAGAGAAAGAAAAAAAAAGAGAAAGCATGAAAAAAGGTGAATGAGAAAATAAAAAAGGTAAATGCATCTATGTACTGAGATTTGGGAAAATCTTCGGGATTGGCTGTTAAGTGGTCAAAGTTCAGCGATTTGACCTTTGAGAACTCTACCAAACTCCTCCGACAATTTAGCGTCTCAACACTTGAAATTTTAGATATAGGTTCCTTGGACATGGATCTAACTTAATAACTTGATTTGAGCCCAAAACAATAAATGTAAAGGGGTCATAATAGGGGTCAAAGTTTAAAACAAAATTTGACTTCTGCGGTCTCTACCATTTACTCAGACAATTTCTGGTCTAAACATTTGAAATTTTACAATCGGTTTGGGTCGAAAATTTGAGCTACAAATATATAAATTTATGTATGTATGTATGTATGCATGTCTGCTTAAAACTTTCGACAGGGGCGATGGATTTTCATCAGTAGCGTTTTTATGCTCAACCTTTAAGACGAAAAATACCGAAAAATTGGCTAAAAACATTAATTTCTTCACCCTCAACTGGGCACTTTTCTACAGGGAGGGGTTGCTTTTTTCGCCGCTATTTTCGAAAGTCATCCCCTCTTTTCGATTATCTAGCCTTAATTAAAACCTGGTACAATTTATCGATTCGGACGATGAATTTTACGAGAATTAAAAACTAAACCACCTTTCTGCTACATCTAGGATGACTAGAGAGGTCAAACCCTCAGCGGATAAATTTATGTATATTTTTGAAATAAATAAGTCATATTAGATAATGTAAAAACTATGTTCACACATCTTGATGTTTGTACTGTGTTAATACCTGTGATGCAAAATATATTTTGCAATTAAGCTGCATAAATGTGCTCTAGTTTCATCTCCGGAAGAACTATTCAGCTAAAATATAATGTGTGCAGTAAAAGGCAAACTGAATAAAATCAAATTAAGAAGAAAGACAAACATATTCAGATCTGGGAATCTTTGAAAAAAGTGATTATTTTTTTTTTCATTTGGGATTTCACTCCATTTTGTGTCATTGATATATATATATATATATATATATATATATATATATATATATATATATATATATATATATATATATATATACACTAGCATTTAAGTGCGGCTTTGCTCGGGCCTCATGTACTGCTCAATAAATTCATGTGCATATGTATATACATATATAAAAAAGCTTGACTCGTGTCCAGGTAACCTACATCTAAAATTTCAAGTGTTTAGACGCAAAATTGGCGGAGAAGTTTAGTAGAGTCTGCAAAGGACATGTCTTTTAACTTTGACTTCTTTGCAGCCAAATTCTCACCCAAAACCGATTAAAAAGCTTGCTGCATGTCTGAATACCCGTTATGTAAAATTTCAAACCTTTAGACCCAAAATTGGCCGAATAGTTTGCTAGAGACCGTAAAGGTAAAATCTTTTGAACTTTGACCCCTTGACAGCCAACTCTTCGGCCAAAAACCGATTAAATAGCTTGGCCGATCTCTGAATAAACTTTTTGTAAAATTTCAAATGTTTAGACCAAAAATTAGCTGAGTAATTTGGTAGAGCCCGCAGAGGTCAAATAGTTTTGTTAAGTTTGATCCCAATTTTGACCCCTTACCAATTATTGTTTGGGCTCAAATCAAATTAAAAAGTTTGATCTATGCCAAGTAACCTACATCTAAAATTTCAAGTGTTCACACCCAAAATTGGCAGAGGAGTTTAGTAGACTTTTTAAGTTCAAATTGTTGAACTCTGACCCCTTGACAGCTAGATTTCTGTCCGAAAACAAATCTACATTACCCCTTTTGTCAAATCTCGAGTATGTAGAGTGAAAATTGACAGAGTAGTTCGATAGGTAAATGTACACACATAGACACACAGACGGACAATTATAATAGCACTGCTTACTTTATAATGAAAGCTTTGAAACATTTTTTCGATTTGTGTATTCCAACCGAGTTTTAGCTATTACACAAAGTCTGAACCCAATGAAAAAAATACATTATATAGTCTGGAACTTTATAGGTCATAGAGGAACGAGGAAATAAAATGTTCATAAAAGTTATTTTTACATTACCGGATAGATTTTCAGCTTCACATGGTTTGAGTCCATCACGTCTTTTAAATTAAGGTTTCTTGCTTGTATGAATCCGTATGAATGAATTAAACTTTTCGGGTTGAATCAAGCAATAAACAAATAAAAAAGGGCAAAAGTCTATGATTTTATGTCACATGAAAGCCCATTTTGCGTGTAGGGGTGGGGGATTAAATAAAAACAATAGTAAAAAACAAAAAAAAAAAAACAAAACAAAAAAAAACAAAGAAAAACGAGAAAAATATTTGTTTTGCCTATGATCTCGTCAATGTCGTTCGAGTGTTTGGGTGAGATGGCCGTGTTTTTCGAGGATTATTTTTAACCAAATCTCGCGTGATTTTCAACAGACAAAAAACATTTAAGGTCGGCAGCTTCGGTTTTTAGGCGATGCGATTTAGCAGATCCGGGGTTGGTTATCGAAATATGCCACGAAGCTGATTCTTGCGAAATTTGAGAGGAGTGTTTTTTAAACTAAAACCAAATCTTGTAAATGGGGTTGGACGTTGAAATGAACACTTTTATGTTTGCAACTTATAATTTTATAAGTTGGGTGAATTTCAACGTGCGAAAATTAAAGAGATTTTAAAGGATGCTTTTGGAGGAGGAGGTGGAAAGGAGAACGAGAAGGAAGTAATTCCGAATGAAAGGTTAAATGCGAATAAGAACGTGACGATGTTTTGGAGCTTTGTTTTTGTTCTGGTCGGAGTAGTAAATATAAACGTGCACGTCAGAAAATTCACATTGTGTAGTTTTGTTTACTGACTATTGCCGTGTGTTCGGGGGAGTTTATTTAGTTGTGCGTCGTTATTTTATTGCAGATTTTAGATTCATTATCAACAAATGTATCAAGACACACAGGACCAATGACGGATCTAGCCCCCGTTACTGCACGAGAGTAGAAACAAAGTTTCCACGACGGAGTAAAGGCTGGAAGTAGCAATGCGTGTAATGAAGAATACAAGAAAAGAGAAAGGTATACATGTGCGAGGAGGGTGGTAGTGAATGGGTCAGGATAGACACAACGGGGAAGGGATGTGAGTAGGGAAGCAAGGTGAAAAGAAGGAAGATAAAAAGGGAAAATATGTATGCATAATCATGTACACACATACATATTGATAAGAATGAACATTTTGATGTGTATAAATACACACACACACCTATATATATATATATATATATATATATATATATATATATATATATATTAGCAGGGAGACCCGACGTTGTCCAGGATTAAATAAGGATCAGCAAATGTCCCACCTCCCCATACTTTTATTGTCCTCGGAATCCGTGAAACCGCCCATTTTTTAATCAAATTATTTCATTCCCTGCTCTAATTAGGCCCCCTCCCTGCAGTGTACCGGAAAGATTCTTCAATTAACTCCACACAGTGACTTAGTCCACAATATATTGCATTGCGGATTAAGTACTTGCGGGGAGGCATATAAAACTTCCTCTCAGTAGTCTACTGTTGATTTTATAAAATTGTCTGTAAATAATGGCTTCACTTTAAGTTTAAAAAAGTCAAATATCAAATTTCAATTGCGCTCTTAACAGGAACATGTTGATTTCATGAGCATATTTTTACATCATCACTTGAATTTTAGTTAAAAGTAGACCTAAAAGTAGACGTCCTAGCTAACATAAAAATAACATTTAGATGAAAACACATATGAATCCTACTACAAAGATAATGCTAATCCAATATACGTAAACCCTAAGTCCAATCACCCGCCAATCAATTATAAAACAGATTCCTAACTCGATCGTAAGTAGACTCAGCAATAACTCAAGCAATGGAAATGGATTTAACAGGTCAATCAATATCTATGAAACAGCCCTAAAAATAATGAATACACAAATATTGATATCAAATATAAGCAACAAAACACCAATAAAATAAAATGAAAAATAGAAATATAATCTTGTATACGGCGCCGTACAATCAAATGTTAAAAACAAACTTGGCAGGAAATTTCTACATCTCATCGAAAAACACTTCCCGTAACCAATTCCTTACAAAAAATATTCAATAAAAATAACCTAACGTTATCATCTAAAATCGAAAATTTAGAGATGATAATTAAAGCACATAACAATAAAATATTAAATAACAGCAATGAAAACAACAACAACAACAACAACAACAAAACAATTAAAAAGTGGACATCATGACAAAAATAAAAATAACACAAAGAACACATATGTAACTAGTAGAAATAATAATAATGATGATGATAATAATAATAATAATAATAATAATAATAATAATAATAATAATAATAATAATAATAATAAACGAACTCCGGACAACGACAACCATAATAGAAATAAAAATAAAAAATACTAATAATGAACCAGATAAATGCAACTGTAAATCACGCGCATTTTGCCCTCTTCAAAATAAATGTCTAACGAAAATCATAGTTTACCAAGCCACAATATTTGCGAAAGAAAACCCGAATAACAAGAAATATTATGTAGGTATGACGTCCTTAGATTTTAAAACCCAATATTATAACCACAAACGTACGTTTAAAAAAACACCGAATGAAAACAACACTAGCAAACAAATACTGGGACTCAAAGAAAGCTGACGTTCGCCAGTAGTCGAATGGAAAATAGTAAGACAAGCAAACACATGTAGAGACCTAGACGATCTATGTAGATTATGCCTTCATGAAAAATTTGCTATCCTATACTTTAAAGAACCCTAACATCTATTAAACTCTATGAGAGAAATGACGAACAACTGTGTTCACAGGATAAACTTTACTCTAGGATAGTGATTCACTATGATTTTTAAATTAACAATAACAATAGAAACTAAACAAATGAAATACACCTGCATATAAATAAATTATCGTATATATATATATGCATATATATATATATATAATATATATATATAAACTAACATAATACTAAAAAAAAGACCCACAACACATTTAACTATATGTAGGTTTAAAATAGGCCAACTCACTAGATATCTACACTCCCTGCTAAAAACCACACACACAGGAAGGGTTCAACATAAGGTCAACTGGACCTTTGTTCTGTAAGTGCCTGCCCATTGGATGATTAGGAAGAGAGCGGTGGAAACAAGGAAGCTGATTGGCTAACTAAACGTTCAATAGAATATGTGTATATAAAAACTCGAAACTACAACAACTCTTTTCATAAGCCTGACGAATCCTAGTGTGGATGCAACGCGGAATATTCTGTGTAGCTTAATTGCCATATATATTTTTCTAACTTACTACCTAGCTCTGCCTATGTATTGAGCACTGTTGAAGTAAATACTTAGTTTACGCATAACATTATACTTTCGTATATTAATTTATGTGATTAAATGAAGTAGTCATATTATATATATATATATATATATATATATATATATATGAGAAAAATGTGTCGATAATGTGTAAAATGGAAAGTATAGATTATACAGAAAAACTGTTTTAAAACACGCAAGGACAAAGACAAATAATGCTATTTTCTTTCTAGTTTTAATTTAATTTTTTTAAGTCTAAATACTAGTATTTTTATTAAATTTTTTTTTTTTGCATTTTAGCTTGTTTAAGAATAAGTTGTCTATTCTCTCTCTCGCTCTCGCTCTCTCTCTCTCTCTCTCTCCTTATATATATATATAATGTGATAATAATGTTTAGTTCTAAACTAATTAGCCGATCATTAATAATTCTGAGACACAGTTTCTAACCCAACATATTTTGAAATGTTGGCTATATTTACTTTGATTTAGTTCCATGTAAATGAGGTGAAAGTTTAAATACTGTCGGTGAATTAAAATTTATTTTACAACTAGCAAATATATTCTCGTTCGTCGAACCAGTTATTTGATAAACAAAAGATTTTATAAGTGTTGAAGAATTATATTTCAAACGTAATCAAAACAAAAAATGCTTGAAATGTCTACAATAATATTCAACGGTATTGATGCACTTTACTTATTGATCTATTTTTTTATTATCGCTTATGATTCATGCCTTAAAACATGATTCATGCCTTAAAACATGATTCATGCCTTAAAACATGATTCATGCCTTAAAACACGAGGTAAATCACGAATCTGTGGCGTAACATCTAATCTTATATTTTGTGTTAATTTATTAGGTATGTTAAGTTCTATTTATAAGAAATTACAAATATGCCAGTAGAACATTCAACTGAAAATCCAAAGGTTTCTGTTTATATTTCTTGTTATGATACTCGTTTTTTTGTTAAGAATTTATTAGTTGCTATTATTGCAATATTCGCCATTTCTAAATGAAATAAATTCAGCAACGTATTTATTACGTTTTTAAGAATTATGACCGACAGACGGGAAAAGTCCAACACTGTCTAAGCTTTTCACAGAATTCCTCTTTCACTAACAGATGAAAAAACAGATACAATGGTGTATATTGCAGATCATATCGGTTGTTAACGTGAAGAAAATCCACATATTGATTCGAACTAAAAATATTGTCTGCGTTTTTAGATAAATTTTCCTTCAATGATTCAAGACAGAAGAGATTATTTGAAGTATCAAAACAGATACTACACTTTCAATTTTATATGTGAAAAATCTAAATACAATATAAAATACACACAGTCATCTAAACAGTAAGAATTATGGATATCCTCTCACATATTTACATTTGAAAGGCCTGAAATAATCATGTGTTGCATGTTTTTAGGTAAACAAAAAATCAGAAAGGTACTTTTAAATATTTTCAGTTCCGATGTATATGTCAACATAACAGTTTTACACATTCCGATGTATATGTCAACATAACAATTTTACACATTCCGATGTATATGTCAACATAACAGTTTTACACATTCCGATGTATATGTCAACATAACAGTTTTACACATGTCCCAAGCATAACTGCTTTAACTTACAATGCGTTCTTTTCTGATTTCCTTTAAGACAACTAATAGTATATTTTAGTTAAAACATTCTTTTATATTCTTTCAGGAAACGCCGATAAACGGGTCCTGCCAGTTCTGTATAAAATATGAAATTCAAGATTATATTATAGCATGGTTTATTAATTATTTCGAAATTACGGTCCCCAAAATGTAGTAGTAGTAGTAGTAGTAGTAGTAGTAGTAGTCAAAAAGGCAAGTCTGACTAAAGGATGGAAGTTGACTATTATAAAAGGACGTAGTAAAAAAACATGTTCAGTTATTTTAGACGAGAAAAATACATAATAAACGTACAAACAATGACTTCTTTTTTTCTCGTTTTTTCTTTGGGAGGGGGTCAGCACGTCACGGTCGCAAAATAGCGCAGCCAACCGCATTACGCTCGGCTCATTCAGGCTATCATATGTTATTGTTACATTAGAAAAATTCCAAAGAAATGTTTTAAAAACACTAAGCAACGATAACATAAAGTTTATTTTTCAATCTCTACAATAGGCTTGATCCGTTGGTAAGTTTTGCTGTTGGTCTCTCAATCCGGTTTTGTGTCTACCTCTTGAGTCTATGTGCTTACGTTTGATTATTTTATTATTTTTCTTCTGTTACCTAAAATTAACAGAAGTTTCAAGAAGAAAGTTTTTTCTAAGAACTTCTCAACTGTAGAACATAATATCGCGGAGTTGTTCCAAGTCGACTTGGATCAACATGATCATTTCAAAACCATTGACGTGCAAAGACGTGTCAAATGGCCACTTTAATCAATTTTGCCCATCGCTTCCAATCCCTTCATCGCTGTCAATTGCTTTAAGCGTTATCCACGAGTGGATTTATATAAATATACAATAAAAAACATATATTCTCTCTATTCATTTGTCTATCTGCCATATTCTTTGTTCTTGTTTGAAATAGCATTTTCTTTATTAGACGTACGAATTGAATCGGTGTATCTCATGCATCCCGGTTGATACAAAAAAACTGACAAAATATAATAGAAAATCTTAGAAAACTTGCATCCAACGAAAACACGGGACGAGCTGCTAGCCACATTCTTATTTTGTAATAGAGTATACGGTGATATTTTTAACAGTTACGCCCTCGTTGGCAGACTTTACCCCCCCCCTGTACACTTACTTTGCTGGAAATACATTTTGTAAAGCAAATGTTTGTTATCTTACTGATGACCCCTTATGACCTGACCTTAATAGAACAAGATAAGCCGATATAAACAGAATGTAAGTGCCCTTGGCTTTAATGAGAATTACATACCTGTGTCCCAGATGTGCGTGTCGCTACGTCAGTTGTCCGTTCTCACTCCATGATATACGCTCAGAGGAATGCCCTATATATTAGGTTGTTCGGAAAATAGTGTCGGCTCCTGTATTCATCTGTTTCTCATTGTAACAAGATGAGACATGAAGTCATTTTAATGTGAATGAATCAAGCTGACCGATGTAAAGTAAGATGCAGACAGGAAGAGAAAAAATAGTCGAATACAAATCAGTAAAGTCGCTTTATGTAACAGGAAATAAATGAATGCTTTATGTAACAAGAAATAAATGAATGCTTTATGTAACAGTCAATAAATTAATCAACTATGTAAGAAGCAATACATGAGTTTTATGCAACAAGCAAACAATTGATCCTTTATGTTACAAGAAATGAATTATTTATGAAACAAGCAAATGAAGATTCCTTATCATACAAGCAAAAGATGAACCCTGTTCCAAACAGAAAATGAATCCTTAATGTAACAAAAAATCAGCAAATCTTTTATGTAACAATCAAGAAATTTATCGTTTTTGTAAAAATCAATAAATGAATCCTTTATGTAACAGGCAATAAATATATGGTATGTAACAATCAACGATTGAATCCTTTATGTAACAATCACTAAATGAATCCTTTATAAAACTATTAATAAGTTCATCCAAGTAATTAATTAATCATTTATGAAACGATCAATAAATTAATCTGTTATGTAAAAATCAATGAATGAATTCTTTTATGTTACAATCAATAAATTAATCACTTATGTAACAGTTAATGATCGAATCCTTTATGTAACAACAGTTAAATGAATTCTTACATGTAGCAATCATTTAAATAAATCCTTTATATAATAATGCATAATTGGATCTGTTATTTAAACAATAATACATCCTTTATGTAACAATAAATTAATTCCTTTATGTAACAATTAATAAATGAATCCGCCATGTAACAATGATCGTTACATAAAGGATCCATCCCTTCTATAACCCCGGATTATTTTTTAAAGAAATTCCAAAGGATATCTTATGAAACTCTTGTTGGACTCATTTATCGCCCCACCTACTGCAAACTTTTGGATATCACTGGATTTTTACAACCATACATATTGGCCTTTGCTGAGTATCCTCTTTCATTTAATCTATAAAATTTTACTTTTGTTCAATTTTCTTTATCGACTGTTTTCAAAAGATTAGCAAAAAAAGATACTAATCTATATTTACCTTTTGGTAACTGTTTTTCTTCCGAGTGGTAGAGCCTTTCCTTGAAACTCCATAGAATAAGGAAACTTTCACGTGTTTTTCGTATTTCTTGTTTTGATTAAAATATTGTAAACTTAATTCTACAATATCTTGACTTTTTCGGCTCTTTTACTGATAGTGAGCATTTTAAATAGGGTTGTTTTTTTATAAATATATACTTCTATATTTATATTTCTGTACTTTCTGTTTGAAAAGATTTTATTAATCTTTTCTTATCTCTCGAATTTTGCTCTTATTACTATATATATGTGTGTTTGTGTGTGTGTTTGTGTGTGTGTGTGTTTGTGTTTGTGTGTGCGTGTGTGTGTCACAGATGATGTATTTCAAAATATATTCCCGACTCCAATGTAATTGCCAATTCTGCGCTAAATTGCAATTTCCGAACTTTTTAAAATCCTAAACTGTAATTTATCAATGAATAGCTAATGCAACACGTGAGCGCGAGGAAAGTATCAGCAGTAGCGTAGAATGACCAGCATTCGAAGAGATTAGCAGCAGCAGCAGTATTAGGAAAACACGCATATGCAAATTAGGAAGTGTGCGAAAGACGAGGAATGAAAAACGGAGGAAAAATGCAACAGGTGTTCTCGAGAGAAACAACGTCCACGTCAAAGGAAATGGACGTGTAAAATGCCAGCGTGTGGTCGGAGAGAAACAAAGTGAGCGTCGAAGAAAGTGGTCGTGTGAAATCGCAGACAAGAATTAATCGGCTGTGCCCGGCGTGCGATAGGAAGGAAGAGAAATTAGAGCAAGCAAAAATGGACATGTGTCAGCAAGAACATTTTTTTTAGTTGTACTAAGAATAAATAAGAATAACGGTAATGTATAAAATAACGGTAATGTATAAAATAACGGTAATATATAAAATAACGGTAATGTATAAAATAGCGGCAATAAAAATAACGGTAATGTATAAAATAACAGTAATGTATAAAATAACGGTAATAAAAATAATAGTAATGTATAAAATAGCGGTAATGTATAAAATAACGGTAATGTATAAGATAGCGGTAATGTATAAAATAACGGTAATGTATAAAATAACGGTAATGTATAAAATAACGGTAATGTATAAAATAGCGGCAATAAAAATAACGGTAGTGTATAAAATTACGGTAATGTATAAAATAACGGCAATAAATATAACGGTAATGTATAAAATACCGGTAATGTATACAATAACGGTAATGTATAAAATAACGGCAATAAATATAACGGTAATGTATAAAATAACGGTCATAAAAACGTTTTGTAAAAAAAGAAGAAATACCGACCCAGATTTTATTTATTTTTTATTCTATTTTAGAAACTGTGCAAATATTTTAGCAAATGTAAACATTACACTTGAGTACCTCAGATGAAAATTAAAAAACGCTTAACAATGAAATAAAGAGAATCGTTTTTGCATCGGAAAAAAATTACAACGTCTGTTTTTACATTCCAATACGATTCTATACATAAAGAGTTTTCAGTTTTTCGGATTCTACCCCGCTTTCAGTTCATCGCAAGCCACTAGCTTGAAAAACTTTTCTTCGTCAGAAGAGATATATCTTTAGAGAAAGACTATTCAAGCTGTTTGAATGTACGACCTCTTTACCAAAACTGTATTTCTTATATTGGTTGCAATTTGTAATGATACCTGTTTGTCTCTAATGAGTTTTATGGCTACACAATTCACCAAAATTTCAATCACAACAACAAATCATGTGTAAGGCATTTATGGAAAATATTTGTTCGTCTTTAATTAAAATTATTTTCAAATAAAATAAACAAATAATGAAAATATATTGTTGATTCGTCCGTTTATATATATATATATATATATATATATATATATATATATATATATATATATATATATATATATTGCATGAAGTTCGCCACTTATCAAGGCCCAATGGCCACTCGGGGATAAGGGTTATTGTGTGTACAGTAATCAAAGGGATAGTGTAGCAATAGTATTGGAGAATTGGTAAGGTGTCATTACTTAGCGGGCGCTTCATCAGGAATTTGTTTGTGGTGGACTTCTGTTGCAGTTCTAAGAAAGAAGCTTTGTTCATGGAATCTACGTTTTGATTTAGGCACAGATAAAGAGTGGGGAAAATTATTGACGGTGGTTTCAGCTAGTCGGGTGTTTTTTGAAAAAGATTGGCGAGGGAGGACCAGAGAATGGAGCTCAGACGAGCACTTGCCCTGTAAATAACGATAGAGCAACGACAGGTTCGCTACATCTCTCCTGTGGGAGAGAGGTTTCAGGGTAGAGAAAAGGGCATCTTCCACCAAGTCATGAAGTCTATTTTGTACTCTGTCAAGGCAGGATAGGCTGTTTTTAGCAGCTCCCGGCCAGATGTGGCAGCAGTACTCCATCTTTGGACGTACTTGGCTCTTATATAGATAGATAATTGCATCATTAGTGAAATATCTTCTGGAGCGGTAGAAGGATCCCACTATTTTCCCAGCGACCTTGGCCACAGACTTGATGTATGTGTTCCATTTAAGATCAGGAGCAAAGGTCAAACCCAGAAGCTTATCAAAAAATGGGGTCTCCCATAGACAAGAGCCACCCATTTCAATTGATGCCAGATGGGGATCAGAGCGTTTATGATGTAGAGATAGGAGCTTGGTCTTAGATGCATTAAAGGTAACCAGTAACCTCTTCCCCACTGCACCACGCGCTCAAGATCAGAGGAGAAATTATCAGAGAGAACATTATCATTTACGGCCTTTGATGTGTTGCCATAGATGGTCGTGTGATCAGCATAGATGTCAATGAATGATTTTAGTATGTGTTTTGGGAGATCATTGATGTAGATCAGGAAGAGAGTTGGGCCCAGTATGGACTCCTGAGGGACTCCAGCATTAATACTGTGGACCTCTGATTTCTGCCCATCAACCACTACTCTTATGAGCCTATCTGAGGGAAATGATTTAATGATCAAGAAAACATTTCCAGCTATACCGTAGCTGGAAATCTTGTTGTAGTAGGCCTTTATGCCAAACCTTATCAAAGGCCTTTGATATGTCGAGAGCAATTGCCCTAGAAATGAAGCCTTTGTCGAGAGATTCACTAATTCTATGAGATATAACCGTTAGCACATCTGCGGTAGATCTTGCAGAGTGGAAACCATATTGCGTGTCGCTAAGAAGGTTATTTCTGTTGAGGTGGTTGACTACTTCTCTATTTATTGTGGATTCCAGCAACTTACTCATGACACACAGGAGACTTATTGGTCTGTACTGAGAGGGGGATGAATTATCACCTGAATTCTTAAATACAGGGCATACTGATGAGGTTTTCCAGGATGTTGGGAAGCACTTCTTAAGGCAACGCTTAAACAATTTGGTAAGTATGGGGGCAAGTTCTGGTTGTAATTTTTTTAACACTATAATTGGAATACAGTCAGAACTAGTTGCTTTACTGGAGTCAAGGTTCTTGATTAGCTTGGCGACCTCACGCGCTAATATTTGTATGTTGCAGGGAATATGGGGAGTTGATGGTCTTCGTCGCACAGGGTAGAATTTGCCGCAAAGTTTTTGGCAAATAGTTTGGCTTTGTCGGATGCTGTCTAGATGACCTCTGGTCCATTGATAATGGTTGTGATAGAACGCACGTTTCTGTTCAGGATCCTATTTGCTATTTGCCAGAACTGGTGGGAACCAAGCTGCTGCTCAGCTACTTTGGATTTAACGAATTGAGCATATAGCTGTCTAGCATTTTGTATTACTCTTTTACAGTGGTTGCTGGCGGTCCTGAAAGCAGCTTTAGTTTCAGTGCATCTAATACGTAGGTAGCTACGGAAAAAGTGATCTCTGTGTACGATGGCAGCAGCACATTTAGGGGAGAACCATGGCTGGCTGTTGGGTTTTTGGGAGAATTTTTTGGATGGTATGAATTGGTCTATGTCTACAAGTAACCATTCGGTCAGGTCTGATACTATAGAGGACACATCCTTTTTAAACATGGAATGGAAAGGTAGATCAGATATGAATGTACGGAAGTTATCCCAGTCCGCCATAGAGTATCGGTATATAGTACGGTGGAGATGTACGTCTGTAGATTTATTATATTTCATTTTTATCTTAACTGATATGACGCAGTGGTCGGAGGATCCCAGAGGAGATAGAACGGAACATGAGCATAGCTCAGGGGAAGTGGATAGAAAAAGTTCTAGAAGGCTTGCGTACTGACCGGTAGTATCGGGCACACGGGTGGGCTCGCGGACAATCTGAGTGAGGTCATAGGCAATGGCAAAATCATGACAGAACTTCCCCTCATCATCAGTCTTATTGGAATGGGTCAGCCATTCCACATTATGGATATTGAAGTCACCGCAAATGTGAATGTTAGCCGAGGGATGAGCAGACAGGATGTGGTCAATTTTCTTTGATATACTCTTAAAGACAGTAACTCCGCTGTTGTGGGGGCGATAGAGGGCAAATATAAATGCGGTGGTGTAAGCAAGTGCAACCCGGAAGCACATATAAGGTAGATTAGGGTCTTCTCTGGAGATATCCCTGCCACGTGGGAAGCCATCTTTAATGTAGGCACATATTCCATGCCCGTGGCGATCTTGGCGGTCAGATTTACATGTTAAGTTAGAGTATCCTTTAATTATGAACTCATCAAGGGAGGTGGTCGGCCCTATTCCAGTTTTGCTTAGAAAGAATATGTCAGGTTTCGTCTCCTGTAATTGTGTTTCAACCTCTGGAAGGTTAAGACGTAGACCCCTGATGCCGGATAAGGAGACATGGTAGTAGGGGTCTATGTAGGAGGATGGGGTTCTAGGTTTATTCGTGTTTTCTTTTTTGAGATATTTCATGTTGAGGATTTTGGGGTTTGTGGAACAGGTCAGCAAACTTGGTTAGAACAGAACAGAGAGGGAAAATAAGAGAGGAAAGGCGGGAATTTTTTTTGTAGCACATGAAAAGGTAAAGCCGTAACAATTACCCACTAGTATGGCATCGAGAGGCCCTACCAGAAACTACTGCATGGTCCAGAATCCATTCACCAAATGGCAATACAGCAGCCCCGGTACTTTGCACCTGCTGATAGGACAGCCTCCTTAGTAGTTATTCCAAGGTTCATGTCCCTGACTATCAGGCGGTTAACGTCAGCCCATATGAAAACGTTTACCTCCAGCACCCTTACTAGTGACATGGCCGCAAGGATAGACATAAAGACAGAAAATTTCCGGCATCTCAGACTACTGTTCACGAAGTACTACCACCTGGGAAGCAGCTTTTTCTTAACCTATTGTCAGAAAAATCACCCACTAGGAATGAGGACTGAGGGACAAAAAAGGAGAAGCGAGCTGCCGATAACACATCGACTGCATTATCTACTCTCCATTAAAAACCATGGTAAGAGGGACTTATTTATATCTACTTAGTATAAGTCCTTTGCCCATTCCCAGTTTAGAATATAATTTGAAGATAGTATCCCCTCCCATATTAATCCGTGGAAGTTTTTTTTTTTTTTTTTTTTGCTTTAGGTACCTCCGGATAGAACCTTCGAGATTAAAATTATAATTACCTTTCAATAATGCAACTTGTGAGGTCAGCTTATGTTTTTAGATAGGAAGAATCTTATTTAAAGGCTGGTTTGTATTTAGAGTACCAGAAGTTGTCAAGTTTATGAAAGAGGTGTTCAATTTTTGTCAAAGCATGAACTTTGCTGGAAGATTTTGTAAGTTTTCTAAAGCATCACATCATCTCAAATCTGCCAATTGACATCATCAGTTGACACAAGGCTATTTAAAGTAATTTTGAAGCATGTGAGTTTTGTTGACAAATAAATATTTTGTTAAAGAAAATAATGTGAAATTCGTTCTTGTGTTTGGTTAATATTGTTACTGGATATGTTTTTTTATTTCATATAAACGGAAATATGAAGCTATTTTATTACCGAAAATATACATTTTTAGACAATTACATTCAAATTTGTTTGCAATAACATTCAAATTTGTTGTTCAAATTCCACAAAACTCGAGGAATGAACTAGCAATAAAGCGATACACAGGGTTTGGAGTCAAAATCTGTGCATATATGTGTCTGCATTCTAAGAGCAGAGAAGAAGATATTCTGCCATGACAAAACAAAGGAAATTGATGAGTATAGGTTGGTTTCACATAATGCTACAAGATCTGGAGAAAAAAAGTGTCTACATAATCTAGATTACTTCTAATCCCATGGATAATTTTGAATGTGAGCTGCAAATGAGGATGCAAATTTGTTTTGCTTGGTGTAACTTCAAAGCATGGAAAGCAAACTAATTTGGTTTTGGTAATTAATTTTCTTAAACAGATTAATAAAATATGGTTTAAAATACTGGTTTGATTGAGATTTTTGAGATGTCATTTCATTTTTGTTAAGAATGACATTATATATAATAGTTTCAGTTTGGAAGCAGAGTGGGTTGAGCGAAGTGGGTCATTTTTATACCAACTATGGGCCCTCAAGTAGACTATTAGCCTAGTCTTGTCACAATGGTTGTTTTGCAGTGTTGCACAGAAACAGAAGACAAACTGCCAAATCTACACCTTTTTATCTCTCAAATCTGCACCTTTTACCTTGCAAACCAAATTAACTTGTATGAAAGCACACTCGATTTGCTAAGGTTGTGAGAAAAAGAAAAATTGAGAATAAAGAGACGGAATTCATTGTCTTAGTCAGAAAACAATACCAAGTCCTGTGTGCTTCTGGTGAGTCACTGATACTTTTGCATAATAGATAATAGACAATGAAGGAGTGTAGAAGTTAGATGATATGCATTACTTACTCTTTAAACAATTGGGTTCGCAAATCAGATAAGTGTTTCACTGCAATGACCTAAAAGGTCAATAGATCAGGATTTATGTCAGATTTTTTTTCTCTTATTGGTCCAGGATTCTAAAAGAGTTAGCGATACACCTAGGTGGTAGACCAAGTAATTTTATGGTCACACATGGTGAAATAATAAGTATCATGCTTTTGCCCCTTTCTACAAAAATAAACATAAATTTGAAGTTCCCTTCTAATAAATCGAAATGGTGTAACTATAAAGGATGGGAAGCAAACTAATTTGCTTTTAGTAATTAATTTGTGTTAAATAGAAGAATACTTAAATAATAAAAAGAAAATATTTATATATCTACATATATTAAAATATGTATGCATATATATGTATATATATTAATATATATGCATATATATGTATATATACATGAATATGTATATATACATATATGTATATATACATCTACACACACACACACATATATATATATCTACATGTATATGTATCTATTGTTGGGGGACTTACCACTGTACTCCTAATGAACTCTGCTAACCATTATATTAATCACAAGGCTAATACTCTTGTGAAGAAAAATCGCGACCTAACGCGATACTAAGAACGTCTAACTTAAGAGTAGAAAATACCGACAGCCTTTCTTAGTGTTCATTTGCTTGTACAATATATTCTTTCCATCTTAACCTATTGTTCGCGTCTTTCTTTATGATCCTCCTTTTTATAGGATTACAACACATACACACATATGTATGTGTGTGTATATACTAGCAGTATTCCCTGCCTTACTAGGGGGATGCTTGGATGCCCTTTTTTAATGCTTATTTTTATGTGTATTTTTTGTAATTCCAATATTTTCGCTTTTTTTTTCTTTGTAATCCTGAAATTATTTTAGTAAATTTCAGTTATATGTACACCTTACTGATAAACCTAGACCCCTCACAGTGGATGCCACGTGCTACCAACAATCCAATTTCTCCTATTTGTCCCCTTAGCAGTTATTCTTCCAAACCAACTACTTTGGCGAGATTTTGGGGGCATGGTTTCTTGGACCTTATGCGAAAACAACCACAGGATCAAAATCGACTTTCTATTCATTTTAAGAAATTATGTGGTTATCCTTGTATAGTTCTACAATTAGTCAACTCTGTGTCGAAAAATTTCTTATCTTATGTTGCCGGGCATATTACTGGTGCTTAGTTGCTGGGGCCTATGTTTTGTTAAACCGGCATATAAGAAATATTTGAATCACATTTTCAATATATGTGTGAGTCGACTGTTTTGCAATTTCTTCACAGTCAGTTGCTTGTTCAATGGACGCAAAAAAACAAAAAACAAAAACGAAATTTACTTTTTCATTGCTAAAAACACATAAATTTTGAAGTCTTTTAAAACTCTTTGCAGTTAATAAAAAAAAATCATTTACATAAAGAATTTTAACCTACAGACCACTTCATGCAAAAAATAATTTTTTTTTTAAAGCACGCGCTATAATTTTTGCTAAGCGATGACATGGAAAAATTACTTTACTGATAATAGATAAATTAGAATAACGGTTTCGATTATCGATGATCAGTAATTATCAGGGGTATTTTGTGACAAAACCTAAGACCACTCCCAGACTTATACACTAAAGTTCTGTAAATTTTAAAGAAAATCTGTTCAGCCGTTTCAGAGTCTATAAGGAACGAACTCACACACAGAGACAAAATTGCATGGATATATATATACATATATATACATATATATATATATATATATATATATATATATATATGTGTGTATATATATATGTATATATATATATATATATATATATATATATATATTTCATGATTTCATGATAAAAAAAACCTACAATCGTCCGACATTAGAAATATCTTAACTAACATATTAAATTCGATACCTTAACGATTGCACAGGAAGACTAAAATTATTAGAAGCCGTACTAATTAAAAACTACTGCTCCTTATTAACCGGGTCTCATTTAATTCGAGAGAAATATACTAACTGTATTCAATAACTTACAATAAATAAACTAAATAAATTAAATACAACATAAGAAAATCAAAATTAAAAATAAGAATAATTCGCTCCTACTCATCCTACACTATTATAACCAATAAAAAAAAATAGAACTAACCACAAATACACCCAGCCTCAATAAAGAAAATGCCAACAACAACAACAACAACAACAACAACAATCGCTCCTGACGATGATCGGATGCATCGATTGAAAGCGCCTGAGAAGAATACGGCTCAACAACAACTAGTGGGCGCCATAATATACAACATGCCAGCGAAAATAAAAAGAACGCCCAACGAATTGAAAAGTTATCCAAAAAATCATAAGAAAAAAGAATTCAGTTGATTTCAGTCAGACGTGTATGAATAATGACTTGATGCATATATATATATATATATATATATATATATATATATATGTGTGTGTGTGTGTGTTTATATATATATATATATATATAGAGAGAGAGAGAGAGAGAGAGAGAGATAAAAAAGAACAAATTAAGTGTCACTTCCATCACCGTGTATTAATGTTTTACTATGCATAGGCATATATGTTTTGTGTCTCTGCACTCGTTTTTAAGAACACTGGTAGGGTAATTTGAACTCTGAATTCAATCAATGTAATATCTGTGTGTTTTTTTTTTACTGTCAGTCTTTCGTGACTATCACTCACTACAGTTCGAAATAATACGTCTTGTATTTTAGATTGGGACACAACTACTGAGATTGTATCATTTTCTTGTGGCTAAATTTGAATATGAAATTTAATATCTCTTTTATCGATGATTAATATATATATATATATATATATATGTATATATATATAAATATATATATATATATATATAAATATATATATATATATATATATATATATATTGATAGATAGAGAGAGAGAGGGGGGAGATAGATAGATAGACAAAAAGAACCTTATTTTATTATTATTGTGTTTATTATTGACTGTTTTCAATTGCAAATCAAGCGACTTGATGACTAAATTTACTCCAGCGCTACAGATTATCTAATATGGCGTCGTCAGTTTAAACGTAACAGACGACGAAGTGACAAACAGAGCTTTTAAAAGAGTTGCTTAGTCGCCTCTGCAAACCTAAGAACAATAATAGGAAATAAATGTAAATTGTAGAAGTAATTTATATTTAGATTATCGAGCGTGCTTGAAATAAAATAAATGATGAAATGTTTATCTGTACCAACAGCCAGGTGATATCGTAACCTTATCTCGAAATAGGTGCAATTTCATACTTGAGATAAGTTTCTGCAGAAATAAATTAATATATAGTGGATATATTTTTCTGGGTGCAAAGAGGAGCTCCATGACCCCCCCCCCCGTTATAAGTTACTTTTAAAGTGGAGCCCACTTGAACAGAAATTCGATCGAAAATTTATCGCTGCTTGAGTGGTTTCTATAATAGTTGTGATATCCAATATTTCTTTTCCGTGCGAAAAATTCAGCCAATTTTTCCTTTACCCTTCTTACACATACGCGATGCCTTCAATAAGTTTCCAGATTTTTTTCGTATGGGTGCTTTTATTGATAGTGTACACATGAAATTCTAGTCTGCTTCGAAGTAATCTCCTCCGGCTGCGATGCACTTGTTGTACCATTCCACCAATTCCTGACAGATCTTATGGAAGTCACATTCTGCGAGCGTATCAATGACATTAGTTACAGCCTCTTTCATCTCCTCAATTGTTTCATAACGACAACCTCTAAGGTTGATTTGGTTATTCTAAGGAATAACCAAATCAATTACATAAAGTAAGTTCTTTACTATAGGAAGGGTGAGAAACTGTCTTGATGAATTTCATGCCTTGGTGCTCATCTTGGTTAAATAATCTGACAAAGATGAGGTTATGGACTGGTGCATTGTCCACTGATCCGATTTGAAGAATGCTGCCCTCTTCCAACGGAATCTCTTCTTGAACGCTCTTAACATAGTAATCCTTGTTGTATGTCTGTCCAGTGTGAACCCAGTGCATGTAAATCATGCCTGTTCTGCCAAAAAAGGACCATCATAATTTTCTGGGTGGATTTGCTCTGCCTGGTCTTCGTGGGTTTGGGGGAGCCAGCATGCTTCTACTGGGAACTCGGTCCTTTTGGTCTCTGGGTCATAGCAGTAGATCAAGCCTTGGTCACATGTCACAAGAGCATTAAGAACTGCGATATCTGAACTGATCAGCTCAACTATCTACCTGCTGTCATGACAACGTCTTTCTTTTTTATATTCTCTGAGCACCGTTGGGATAAACTTCTACGGAATCTTCCGCATCTTCCTCGCGAATAATTGTGTGTACAGTTCCCACACATACTGTGCACTTATCCATGCAATTCTTTATTAAACCAATCAATTCTGATGGTCTTACATTCTTACTCATCCCACACCTCTTATCATCCCTCACAAACTCTATGCCTTTCTTGAATCTCTTATGCCACTCGATCCATGCAAAATGGTACAAAAGCAGCCTGAAGCATTCCATACGTGTCTGTCGTCTTTTTCTCAAGTTTAAGATTTTATTCCATATTTCTCCTCTAATGTGTTCTCACGTCTAAATTGCATTTTTAAAATTCACCAGCTATGACAATCAGGCTTTAGTAGACTGCATTTCAATTCTTGTTGTAACTGTTCATTTGAACTTGAAATCATGAAAAGTAGTCAGTCATCTCATAAAATGTATTGCTATGACAAATGTATTGTTATAATAAACTTAATTTTCAAGATTCTACGACAATATATATATATATATATATATATATATATATATATATAAAGTTATCAGCTTTCTGGCCTTCCTTAGTGACTCGTGCGGCCATATTTTTAATGTTTTCTTATAATTTTTTGAACGCTAGAGAATGGAACTTGCGACCTTTTCATTTCTATAATTTCACATTTAACTTGATCCAAATAATATTTTTCCATGATGTATTAGTTAACTTTTTTAAATACCTTGTTTCTATTGGATTTTGGTTTAAAAGTTGAATTAATCCTTTTTTATACAGATTAAATTTTATTAGTAAAATTGTAAAAAAATATGTCAAAAAAACTATATATAACACGTGGAGCATAGAAGTTTCTTTGATATAATATACTAGACTACCCGTGACCCGTTGGGTCATTATATGTTATAACTAGTTATGAAATAATGCGTATAAAAAATTAATGTATAAAAGTTCAAGGGAGTATACAGAATATATGTATAAACGCGCAAAAGTTAAATGTGCGCGCGCGAAAACCAACGTGGTAATCAGTGAAACAATGCGCAAGTAATGATAGAAATAAAATTTTAGAGTGAATTTGTACCATTTTTTTCAGTTTTCTAATATGTCTAATTATCTTTTTTGTGTTAAAATATAATGAATTTAATCTATGTTTAATATTATTCACGAAGATTTTCGAGTTTTCGTCAATTTATCTTGTAGTAAATAGTCAAAAGCCTCGAACAGCAATATTCCAAATGAAAAAGAATGCAGTAGAACCCCGGGATCCGGTGAACTTAGGATACGTTTTTGTCAGGTTACGATATAGAATGCGATGTTTTTTCGGTCCCTGGTTACGGTATTTTCCCCGCCTTATGGTGTTATTTATAATGTTTTTAGATTATATACATGTGGATTATATAATGTATTGTAGATTGTTGTTAATTTTTAAGCTGTATCCCGGGCTCCTACTGTATGTATTTAATTATCATTCATAATGTTTTATTTGCGGAAGATCACTAAAAAACTCACCAGAAACAACATTTTGCTCCTTCAAAACTGCTTTTGTTTAAGTTGGAACGAAATAGAATTTAGAGAAGAAAAGATGTAGATAAAAACATTGAGATATTCAAAGTCGGAAAAGCATGAAATGAACATTTCTTGTAGTCTGTTGTAGACACATGCTGCACACAAATGAATTCAAAACGTCTTTATTCGATTTATTTGATTTATGAAAAAATTGGAAACACTTTTTCTTGAATTTCGTATTAGATTCTACATTAAAAATATAAAACACTTTTATATAAATAAAACCCCAGTAGATACTATTTCTAAAATAGTTTTAATAAAATACCAGCTTAAATTTAATTAGATTGAAAAATCTTAAAACATAAACAAGAAAAACATTAATTGTTATTAACACATATTTTCATTAATTGCAATGAAATATTTTATTTCTCATTATTAAAGAGATGCGATAATTAATTTCAATCAACATCTACTTAAGAAATAATTGGAATAACATTAATAGAACGTTTAGCATCTTATTTAATAACATATAACAGAAAAAATCTTATTTAATAACATATAACAGAAAAAATCTTATTTAATAACATATAACAGAAACAATTTTATTTAATAGCATATAACAGAAAAAATCTTATTTAATAACATATAACAGAAATAATCTTATTTAATAACATATAACAGAAATAATCTTATTTAATAACATATAACAGAAATAATCTTATTTAATAACATATAACAGAAATAATCTTATTTAATAACACATGACAGAAATAATCTTATTTAATAACATATAACAGAAATAATCTTATTTAATAACATATAACAGAAATAATCTTATTTAATAACATATAACGGAAATAATCTTATTTAATAACATATAACAGAAATAATCTTATTTAATAACACATAACAGAAATAATCTTATTTAATAACATATAACAGAAATAATCTTATTTAATAACATATAACAGAAATAATCTTATTTAATAACACATAACAGAAATAATCTTATTTAATAACATATAACAGAAATAATCTTATTTAATAACATATAACAGAAATAATCTTATTTAATAACACATAACAGAAATAATCTTATTCAATAACATATAACAGAAATAATCTTATTTAATAACATATAACAGAAATAATCTTATTTAATAACATATAACAGAAATAATCTTATTTAATAACATATAACAGAAATAATCTTATTTAATAACACATAACAGAAATAATCTTATTTAATAACATATAACAGAAATAATCTTATTTAATAACATATAACAGAAATACTCTTATTTACTAACATATAACAGAAATAATCTTATTTAATAACATATAACAGAAATAATCTTATTTAATAACATATAACGGAAATAATCTTATTTAATAACATATAACAGAAATAATCTTATTTAATAACACATAACAGAAATAATCTTATTTAATAACATATAACAGAAATAATCTTATTTAATAACATATAACAGAAATAATCTTATTTAATAACATATAACAGAAATAATCTTATTTAATAACATATAACAGAAATAATCTTATTTAATAACATATAACAGAAAGAAACTTATTAAAATCTAATTTTTAGAATTTAGGCTAAATACTTATTCAATAAAAAACAATCATGTTCGGCAACTCCATATTTTTAGAAAATATATAGAATTATCTCTCCTGAAACAATTAAATTCAGTTTCTTTCAAATACATGGCTAAATACACAGAATACATTTTTTAAAATCATGTTCACCCTTACAAAGCATATCGCCAATTGGACGTAAGGGGCTACTGTTTGGGGCCATGTCTAGGAAATATTAACAAGATATTTGTTTATGTTACATTTAAACTTTTGCATATCAGTACAGCCAGGGAAGCAGGCAGCAGGAAGTGAATTCCAAAGTTTAGCGATTCGAGGGAAGAAACTATTAGAATAGAAAGGTTTCTAGCATTTAGGGACATCAACAGTGAATGGGCGATATCTTATTGCTAAGCGGCGTTGTCGGGGATATGTACATCGAGGGGGTACAAGTGAAACGAGTTCATCAAAACACATTCCATTAAAATATGTGTAAAACAGGCACAGTGATGCAACATTGCGGTGATGGGACAGGGGCTGGAGCTTAGTTGATAAAGTGGGACCGATTAGATTGACAACTTTTTTTTTTACTTTATCTAAGAGGGAGAGAGAGGCAAGTGGTAGATGCACCAGCCCAGATGTGGTAACAATATTCCATTACATGGGCGAAAGGTGTAAATTGTAAAGGTACAGGATACTCTAAGGTGTGAGTAGTCTTCTAGCTCGATATAGGAAACCCACCTTCTTTGTAGCAGCCTTTGCAATGTCCTCTATGTATTTGTTTCAGTTCATATTTCCCGCAAATGTTAGGCCCAGGAGTTTGAAGGTAGAATTCTCAGGTAGGGTGCTATTTGTCATGGATATAGGAGGTTGGAGAGACATCTTGTAATTGTTAAAGGAAAGCAGCTTAGTTTTACTAGCATTAAATGTTACCATCCATTTCCGGTCCCATTCTACTATAGTCTGGAGGTCATTTTCTAACGATTCTGCCATTAGCTTAAATTTATGTACATCTGTTCTTCCCTCATGCATATTATAGAGCGTTGTATCATCAGCAAATATACCCATCTCGGACACAATATTATCAGAGAGGTCGTTAATGAATATCAGGAATATAAATGGTCCAAGGATCGACCCCTGAGGCACTCTCGCATTAATGTTATGCTGCTTGGATGCACGTTAGTCAATGACAACCTGTATGCTTCTATTGTCTAAGAAGGATCTAATTATATTTAGTATACGTCCAGTTATACCGTACGATTTAATTTTCATTAACAGCTCTTTATGCCAGACTTTGCTAAAGGCCTTGGATATATATATATATATATATATATATATATATATATATATATATATATATATATATATATATATAAGGGCTACAGCCCTGGCTTCACCCGCCTTATCTAGTATATGGTAAATACGTTCAGAGATGACTGTTAAAATATCTGCAGTAGAATGACATTGCCTAAATCCATACTGTTTGTCAGAGAGAAGATTTGCTGTGAACTAATGCTTGATTAATTAAGGTGTCAAAGATTTTAACGAAGAGTGGGAGGAAGAAGAAAAATGGGGCGATAATTGAGAGGGTTTGTTCTTTCACCAGAACTCTTGTACTATATGTAAACATACGATTTATCTATACATAAATATTGAATATCTTTTATCCACATCCCAACACATATCAATTATGTCATTATACAATGTGCATATTCAGAAATTAATCAGGAAAGAAATTAATAGAATTTTCCTCTATAAAGGCCCATCCCTACATGAAAAATCACATAAAATCTACAATTAATTATTATTATTATTTACTTACTTTATTTTAATTATTTTTATTTTAAGCGTTTATGTAACTATCTATTATTAATCTAAAAATACCAGTGGTCGATAATTAAAAATTAATATCTAAATGTCAATCCTCAAGTATATTTTAAATGTTTGCGTTAATGTTTTTAACTCAGGTATCTGCCTCAATTATAATTATTGTGAGTGACAAAAACAAAAGACAAAAAATTAACAAACGTTATTAATTTGATGAAACCTACAAAAACTTGACTCCCGTATCTATATTTTTATATTTAATCTTTTGAAATCACGAAACTTGGTCAAATCTTTTAAGTTCTTAAGATTGGAATTAACAAAAACCAAGGCACCATTCCTATATATCACTTTGTCATTCCAGAAATGTCATTGGGCAATTCCAGCAGTATAGTTCTACAAACAGTCCATCTTTATATATATATATATATATATATATATATATATATATATATATATATATATATATATATATATATATATATACTAGCAAAAGTACCCGTCGTTGACTGGGTTCAACAACAGCCTACAGAAAATGGACTCTGATTTATGAAAGTATGATAGGTTATGAAAAGGAAGAGTTGTAAATTTGGGTTAACAAATATGAGTATTTAATAGATTTGGAGATGAAGAACAGAACTTTAATGAATTTTAACATGCCGTAATACAAGCAAAAAAAATGTAGTGTCCATAAATTTCTATTCGATCAGAGACACGTCTACACGGACTTAATATACATAATTAAATAATATAAATTAATATACGAGAGTATTATTTTATGCATAAACTTTAAGTATTTACTTCAACAGTGTTCAATACATAGGTAAAGCTATGTAGTAAGTTATGATTAATTGCCATATATATTTTATAATTTATTATATATATATATATATATATATATATATATACATACGTATATATATATATATATATATATGAATGACAAATGTCTATATTTCAAATTTCATGACCATCTTACAATTTATTCCTGTAATTCAGTTGAGCTTTACTCTTCCTGACAGTATCTGTTTCGTAGCACACAATCAATCACTTAATTGTTATATCAATCAGTGAAGTTACTTTGTCCTTAACTCATCAGAACAAATAGCAACAATTAATCCACCAATCTATATCAATATATATTCCTTTTTAAGGGTCGTTTTTGTTTAGAAGCTCACTGTATATTTAATATTGTTATTCTTTATATATATATATATATATATATATATATATATATATATATATATGCGTGTATATATATATATATAGTAATTTATAAAATATATATGGCGATTAAGCTACACTGAATATTCTGCGTTTCATCCATTATAGGATTCGTCAGGCTTACAAATTACTAACTAGCTCTACCTACGTATTGAGCACTTTTGAAGTAAATACTTAAAGTTTACGCATAAATCTATACTTTCGTATATTAATTTTATGTGAGTAAATGAAGTAGTTATATATATATATAGACATATATATATGTATATATATATCTAATATATATAATATATATGAATATATATATATATATATATATGGAATCTTAAATATAATATATATATATATATGAATATATATATATATATATATATATATATATATATATATATATATATATATATATATGAAATCTTAAAGGCTTAGCAGGGTGAACCTTCAGTCCGACAAGTAAAACACCATTGAAATGGCCCAGAAGCTGTCAGGTTAATAATTGTTATGAAAAAAACATCGACTAGTATTACTACCCAAGCTTTCATGCAACTGAAGCAGTGAGAAGGCAAAAGCTGAAAAAATAGTAAGAATATATAAAGGACTAAAGTGTTTCAATGATTAAATAATAAACAGAAAATTGTCTCAGCTTAGAAATTCATAGTCACGACTGACTTACTTGTTTTCTCTGATAATATCACTGCTCTGTACAAGTTACACAAAGATAAAAAATAACATTCGAAATCATCACCAATAACACCAATTAATCACACTTGACTAATTGATTTTCATGCGCAATTGACTTAGACATGTACATTTCAGAGCGAGATAGATAGCAAACAAGAAAGGAGATTAGAAGACAAACCAGTAACTTCGATGTAATAATGAGATATTTCATAGGACAGCCATATATGAACTAATCGGTATATATATGCTGAATTCGTGGAATAATAAATTTCATCACTGGAAAGCTTAATTTTCTGAGACAACGAATTATGCCTATCCTCCTGCTGTAACAGTAGTGAACTAGACAGATTCCACAAACAAATGGTAGCTCACCTTAATAGTTAAGCATAGGAAACTAATTAAACCATGTTTAAATAGTTCGATATTAGGATTACCATTAATAATATTTCTCATAGACTTTTTCATGAACCAAACAATTGATTAAAATATATTTATACAAAATCACACCAATTTATATATTTAAATACTTTGTAGCAAATATAAGCTGAAGAGTTTCTGAGCTCTGCTCGGGGCCAAACATATCCAACCAGGCGGCGCCATACTACAACAACGCATTCTGATAAGATTGTCACTTTTTATAATCAAAATCGGTCATTTTTCTGTCAAATCTACAATTCAAATAGCAGTTACATCACTAATGCAACACTTGAATACTTGTTCTATTTGTATGAAATCCTGTTTGCTGAGTGATAAGTAGCTGTTTCCTATAATCAAATAAATGGAAAATGAAAAAAATGTTTTAACTTGTAAGTCAGTCCCGCAAAACCAGTGTTCTATAAATATATATATAGTGACAAAAACGTTGGATTTTCTTTCGTTCTATTAATAATATTTTTATTAGAACGTTTAGGGAAACTGTTTTAGTTTTACATTTGATCTTACACACAGTCTAAAGAGGACTGGAATGCCTACCAGATACCAACCTCGGGTGTCTTCGGTCTCTCTGTACAGGGGTTTATCAGATAATCTGAAATGAGGATGCTTCAAGTTCGAAGTAAACTCTGACCAAACATTCAAGCAAAAATGAAAATGAACAATGCTAAATCGACAAACTGGCAGGATGTCGTCCAGAATAAAAAAGATCCCCTCAGTATGGCTTTTCACTGGGTCATATGAGGAAAGCAACGGTGCACCTTCTCCTAGTGATGTTTCCACAAGTAACAACACTAAGCTGGATACTCCACCAGACAAGACCAACTCTAATCCTGGAATTCGGCAAAACCAAACAAGGACCACCAAAAAGAGGAACTATAATCTTATGAAGTGGTCTGTTGAGGAGAAGAAAACAATTCTTCACTGTTTTGCATACTCAAGGTATGAGAAATGGGGAAGAAAGAAAAATAATGTATTCGAGTCGCAAATAAGATTTTCTCTCTTACCAAAGGAAAAGGTATTAGGGACAACAACCAAAAACCTACTGTCGATCGTGTCACAGATCAACAAATATCTCACCAAAGAGATAAGAGATACAATTGAGCTAACGGCTCTTGCTGAGGCAGAGGAGGACTTTAGCCAAAGAGATATAACTGAGTTTACGCAAACTCAATGGAGCGGGGAGGATAAATGGACGCTTGTATGGGCGATGGAGTATGCAAAAATTAAGCACTCAAAACTCAAAGAAAGATGCCAAGAATTGCAAAAAATCAAGTATCATTGTCCAAATAAAAAAGGAATCGCAAGAGAAAAACTTACATGCCAGAAGTTTAACTTCATGAAGAACAATGCTTTCTCTACAGAGCAGATTTCCAGTATGATTAGAGATATTCGCTTAATGATTGAAGATGACATCTGCCCAATAAGCAACCCCATCCCTCTTCCCAGTGACATTACACCAGAACCCACTTCACCTCGACTACCCGACATGGTCTCAGACTTAACATTGACAGAGGAGACGCATTATCAAGAGCACCGCCCAATAAACAACAGTAACTCTCCTCAAGGCTCACCCCCGAAAATATCTCAACTAAAATATGGGCAAAACAACACCGCAATGCACCAGCTGTAAACATGACACTGGATGCAAACCAGATGGAGCTGGAAGAAGAACTGGCTAACAGAATAGAAATGGTACGATGCCTGGCTGTTGGAGATCGACCCAGACTGGTGAAAATAAATTGTACCAAAACCTTCAAGATCCTTGTAACGAAAGTGAATGATGCTCTCACAAAAAATGTCCCAACTAATGCGTCATTAACTGAAATAAACCATGCAACTTTTGGGGCAGCATGGTATATGCAGAGGAAACTTTTGCCCCACCATAAAGAGAAAAAAGAGGGAGAATTTAAGGCCAAAACAAAAGAACCAGTCTGGAAAAGTAGGCTACAACAGAAAATCTTAAAACTCAGAAAGGAAACATCCCAGATATTTACTTTTCTGTTAAGTGACAGCCCAGGGGAAAAATTAAAAAAGAAGATGAATAAACTTGAAACCGATTATTCACTTCATAACCAAGTGCAGATAAGAGCTAAGGTGGCAGAAAACCAAGCTGAAATAAAAGATTTATCTGCACAAATAAAAAAATAAGCAAAAGAAAATGGAGTCCAAGTCATTGAATAGGTCGTTTGACAAGAACCCCAGGATGGTATACAGAAAATTAATTCAAGAAGAAATCAAGGTTAATTCGCCACCATTACAGGAAAAAGTCGAGTCATTCTGGAGACCACTGTATGAGGACCCCAAACAACACTAAAGGGGGGGAGTGGATACATATAATTAAAGAGTCTGTCAAGGGCAAACAAGATATGCCACGACTAAAAATCACGAAAGATGCTATAAGAAAAAACATCACCCACTTTAGCAACTTTAAAAGCCCAGGAATTGACAAGATTCCAAATTTCTGGCTTAAAAAAAACTCACAGCACTTCATGAATATTATGCGCAGGCATTTACTCGTATTGTCAGCAAGGAAGATTCACAAGAGTGGTTAACTCTTGGCAAAACGACTCTGATACCCAAGAGCCAAGAGACTCACTTGCCCAATAAATACAGGCCTATCTGCTGCCTCTCAACCACATACACGTGTCTTACAGGAATAATTGCAGATGCAATCTATCAATACCTGACCGATAGAAAATACCTTGAAAACGAACAAAAGGGATGTACCAGGAATAAACTTGGTACAAAGGACCAACTTCTCCTCAACAAAACAATCCTCGATGACTGCAAAAAGCGTCAAAGGAACCTTTCAATGTCTTGGATAGATTATAAAAAGGCATTCGATAGTGTGCCTCACTCCTGGATACTGCGATGTTTGGAGATATATAATGTCCATGAGAACATAAGGACATTCCTTAAAAAACAAATGACTATGTGGCAAACATCAATTGCACTACACCACATGGAAGGGACAATAAAAACTTCAAATCTCAGTGTCCAGCGAGGTATATTTCAAGGTGATAGTCTGTCACCACTGCTCTTCTGCCTTATTATTGACCCACTCAGCAAACTCCTCAAAAAATGTGATGCTGGGTATAATCTTAGTAAAGGAAGGAAAAAATAAAAAAATAAAAGAGTAAATCATCTACTTTTTATGGGCGATCTCAAACTCTATGCAGAGACAGAAAAACCAGGTTGTCTCTCTGATAGAAAATGTAAAGACTTTCACAGAGGATGTCTGCATGGAGTTTGAATTTGACAAATGTACCAAATGAACAATAAAAAGGGGAAAAGATGACATCCGAAAATATTTGGTTCAATGATGGCTTTATTGAAGATCTAGGAGAGGATGCCACATATAAGTACCTCGGTATAGAGGAGAATGTAATTGTGGAGCATGAAAAAATGAGACATAAGGTGGAACAAGAATGCACATCACGCCTTAAAAAGATCCTCAAATCTGAATTAAACCCCAAAACAAAATAACTGCCATAAATCAACTTGCAATCCCTGTCACCACATATGGGTTTGGTATTATTGACTGGCCTCAATGCAATATCAATAGGTTAGACACAAAGACCAGGAAACTCCTAACCTTACATAAAATAATATATCGAAACCAATGTATGGACAGGATATATCTATCACGAAAAGAGGGTGGCCTTGGTCTCACTGAAATAAACCATGCATATCGAACCACCATAGTAAGCATGGGGCAGTATATTAAAAGCTCAACAGATATGTTAATAGAAATAGTGAGGGACCACCATGAACGCCTACCCCAAAAAACCTCAGTCACAAAGCTTGCTGAAAACTTTGGGGTGTCATACTGGAAAATACTGCAGAGGTATATGATGAACCAGCAACACAGATTGCAAGAAAAAAGAGAAAGAAATACACCGACATCGAGATAGCCGCAAAAAACAAGAATGGGAACAACATAAAAGAGCAGGAAAGTTCCTAGAGGAGCTTAAACAGGAATATATAGACAAAGATGCTTCACTCCAATGGTTCAAGAGCGGGAGACTTCCATTTGATGAGGAAAGATTCATTGTAGCCAGTCAAGATCAGGGCTTACTCACAAATGGATTTAAAAAAATGGCGCGCCTACAAGCAAATGGCCAATGCCGGTTTTGCCACTCAGCAATTGAGAGCCCAAGCCACCTAATGTCTGCATGTTAAATCTTATTGGCAGATGGCCTTTACACTGCCCGTCACAACAAAGTATAAGTACCTCCATTGGAAGATCTGTGGAGAGATGCCACTTGACAGAGCAACGAATATTTGGGAACATGAACCACCACCGATAACACCAAACGGAAAAGTGATTGTGTTCTATGACAAAGACATACAGGCGGGCAGATACATAAAAGACAAAGCTATCAAACCAGATATTGTACTATGGAACAAACCCGAAAGAACTGCGCTCTTTATTGATGTCACTGTCCCAAATGATTTTGGTCTTAATAGAGCTGAACGGGAAAAGATAACAAAATATCAGGATCTAAAAAATGATCTAAAAACCACATGGTCTCTGAAAGAAATAAACATTATACCGGTTGTGATAGGAGCAACTGGTTTAATAAAAAGAATCTTCAGAAATACTTAGAAGCAATCCCTGGAAGACCAAGCTGTAACGAAATACAAATAGCAGCCATAAAGGGAACGGTATCTATTTTTAAAAGAGCCCTCGGATATAAATTTAAATCATAACAGAATCAAGTGTTAGCTCCAGGAGGGAGCCCATTGATATCTTAAAACTTACTGAAGTTAAATAAAAAATATTTTTTATTTAACGAATTTACAATAGAAAAGATGAACTTCAATATAAGAAATAATATTTAGCCTTATGTTTTGCCAAAAACCTAAGCTAAACCAATATGTTGTATGCTTGAGTGTTACCGTGTGTGTGTGTGTGACCATACGTGTGTGTGGATTCTCTCCTCTTAAGCAGCACTTCTATGTAAAACCTTTGACGATTTTGGAGTATTCTGTCTGTTGCGTTGTTCCCTTCTGAAACTATTATGGGTATATTGTTTGTTTGGTGCTTAAATAATGAGGGTGCATATATATATGGATATATATATATATATATGCACATACATATATATATATATATCCACACACACACACACACACACACACACACGTACACATATATATATATATATACATACATACATACATACACATACAGTACTTGTATCACAAATTATCAGTGCGGCTAGACATACACATTTCCCCAGCCGTGAATCGAACCCACAACGGTCGCTTTGGCAGTCGGCAGGTTCAACCATCGGGCCACGTAAATATTTTCCTCGAATGTGTATTAAATCCACCCTGCCCGTCGTAAGAGTGCTCAAACCATCAGTTTGTTTACAAACAAATTAATAATGGGCTTCGCTTAATAGCTGTGTGTTTAACTATATATACAGAAATATACATTAGGAAGAGGGAAATATATGGTTATATATAAAGAACATGCGATCCAATACCTATGAAAGGACGAAGACTGTTGTTCCTTATTTGTCGTTGTGCCACAACAGTTCATGATTATTTATTTATCTTTGTTACTTGATCAACTCAAATTATCTGTTGCAATAAATGTTCAATAATCAGCAATTCGCTTGTTTTGTTTGTTTATCAACCATATAAATTAGTGGCTGTCTATTCCATTCGAGTGTATGATCAGTTTATGGGTATCGAAGTGATAATCAGGTAAAACAACGAGCGGCACGGGTATTGCCAGGCACTTCACGTAAATTGAAAGATATTGCCATAATCCGGGGAAGGGATTTCATGACTGAAGCCACCTGCATGATTCTGACGCACATTTTGCTAATTGCTGATCCAACAAACATAGTTACGAAATTTGCTATCACAGCTGTTCCATATTTCCTCCACCTCGTCTCTTTGTATTGTACTATTTTTTAAAAATCGCTTGACTCCGCTTTAATTAATTTATGGTTATTGCATCCATAATGCCAATGGCTTTTGAGACAATATTTGAATCGCTTATGCGGTTTGTATCGTCAGCAAGTATTCCCAATTCATCCCACATAAATAACATGCAGTCTATTATCAGTAAGATGTAAATGATGACCAGCCCAATGATGCCTGGGTGTACTTATACGAGACTCAATGCTTAGAAGAGCATCTTCATCAGTACAAAAAACACGTTTATATTATATATATAATTTAAAGGAGATTAGAACAATAGTCTAAAGAGCTGAGTGTATTTTAATGTAACAGTGAAATTACTAGTTTAATTAAAATACAGGAAATAGAAAGTGCTCGTTGTAATTTAGATATATAATAAGCTTAATTTTAAATTATCAATCACATTACTTAATATATATATATATATATATATATATATATACTAGCAGAAGTACACGTCGTTGACTGGGCTCAAAAACAGCCTACAGAAAATGGTCTGTGATTGATGAAAGTATGATAGGTTATGAAAAGGAGGGCGTTGTAAAGAGATAGATTTTGATACTCAAAAATTTTACCCCAAGCAAAATATGATGAAAGTAAAGATAATTTTCGCGAAAATATATTTTTTATATCAACTTTGTTTCCATTCGTAGCCAAGAGTGACCAACAAAATAATGTTTCCTTACAAAGAGAAAATGTTATATATATATATATATATATATATATATATATATATATATATATATATATATATATATATATAAATATACAAGTTTCTTTTGTGGTAGAAAAGTTCATTTTTAAGTAGTTCGTAACAATTTTTTTTTCTTTTTAATTCACGAACCGGGTTAAAAAAATCAATGGCAGCGACTTTGAAATGGAGAGCCCCGTTTTCAATTTGAAGAAGGGGTACCTGAGCATTCTGTGTTAACAATTTAAGAGAGTTCCGTCGACGTAAGGAATATTTATAAACATATTTTAATGTTTTCCGTTATTTTGTGCTTGAGGAATATTCGATTATGGCATGTGTAGTTAATATAAAAATTCATTTAAGTAGTTATCGCCTCAAATTTCGTTTTAATTTCGGTTCGCTGAATTTATTTAAAGTAAAGAGCATTAAAAACTATTTCCAGACAAAAACAACATGGTCTGAACTTTTATTGACTATGGTAATATTTATTTCTTGTATAATTATTTTTTCGGGTAGTCGTTTGTTGGCTTTTATGCTAAACACTCTTACGACGAAATATCGTAAAACAAAGAAAAAAAAACAGTTTTGAAAAATAATGAAGCTTTACTTACTTTAGTAAAATAATCCGAAACAGCAAAATGAGATATTAAAAAAGTAAACACGTAATTACTTTTGTTTTTTTTTAAACAAAGAATCGATATAAATATGAATAAGAAGAAAATGGCGCCATTTTCAAGCAGAACAGCGTCGTTTCAGGTTGAAAGTATTGAACGGTGTAGTATTGCGCAGTCGGATTCAGGATTGTACTATTGTAATGTAAAGACCACGCAGAAAGGGTTGTAATCAACTGAATTCAGATATATAAGTAAAAATAAAAAGGTTATATAAATGTTTATAAAAAGATACGTAATCACGTGAGCAGGATTTTTCCTTCTTTTGACACGATAACACGTAACGTTCTTATTTTTTATTATTTATCTATGTATCTGTTTTCGAAAGAGTGCCACGTGCAAGTGGAGCAGGAAAAAAACAGAGTTATGCAAACTTTGTTTCGAGAATTGTCTAAAGTTCCGACTTTTTTTTGGGGGGGGCTTTCACTTTAATAAGAACGTGAATTTATGAGGTGAATTTATTCGACACAATAATGATTCAACTCAAAAAAATAAATAAAAGCTAACGTGAATTAAGATTAAAGTTAAGGTGTTAGTGTGGACCCTCACCCCTTTTAAAAACCTTGTTAAACTTTGTGACATATTTACATTCTATGGAGGTCAAGCGAACGTACACCCCATAATTTTATTATACCATATTTCTTCAAACTGAAGCATAATTATCAAAGTATACTTACGCAAATAGATATGAAAAGTATTTGTTAAAGTTTGTGCCATATTTCAATGGAGTACAGGCGCGAACGCGGACCCCACAATTTTTTTTATACCATCCCTATTTAAGTTGAAACATACTTATCAAAGTATGCTTATGTACATCTATATCAAAGGCCCTTGTAAACGTTTTTTTTTTTTTTTTCATTTTTTATTTCCATACTTTGGGGGCCAGACGCGAACGCAGACCCCACAATTTGTCTGAATCACCGTTCTGCCAGATAAAAATACCCATTCCTGATTCTCGATACATCTTCTATCATTATATGTAATCAGTTTTTTTTAAATAGTCAACCATATAATAGCCTATTCGTGACCACACACACACACACACACACACACACACACACACACACACACACACACACACACACACAGACATTCAGCTTTATATTATATATTATATATATATAATTATAGAGGTGAGATGCTAGTCTAGCGGCACTGATGAGTTGTGATACAACGAAACAGGTCTGTATTTAAATAGACATTCGGACAGATTAGTTGCGGGCATCGCGTCCGTGGTTGAGGGATAGAACTGCTGGCTGTCAACACGACGGTTCTAGTTTCTATCCTTGGCTTGGGAGAGGTGCTAGTCTAGCGGCACTGATGAGTTGTGATACAACGAAACAGGACTGTATGTCGATGACTACAAATATATTTCATATATAATTATATATATATATGTAAGAATTAACATCTCGATTTAAAATTTACCAATTTAAAAAATAATGAAAACTATTGATTAACGACTTGTTTTAAAATCGCTATTAACTCTGTCTTTGTAATATTTAGTGTTCTTTTGGGCGTCTGCTATTTGATTTGACTATTAACGAAATGTTTGATGATTAAGTTCTACTTTGTTTCGATCAGGAGACATAATAATAAAAATATTTGTCCAGAAACGGTCGCACACTAAAACGAACTCTTTGGAATTTGCTTAATGATGAATATGTAATGACGTTTTTTATATCTATAAATTGTTATAAAATAACACCCGTTAATTCTAAATCCTGATTTTAATACATAAATTGCTTATTGGGATGTAATAGAAGTGATTGTACATTCATCTATTCGTCATTACAAATGAATATATTTTAAATAAATTCGATTCATGAAACTGTTTACATTGTTTATCCTATGTAAGACACTGAAAAATAAATAATTTCAATTTCGGCATAAATGTGTGTTTAGGAATACATTACTCTTAACTGGCATAACTTTTAAAAGTGAGATTAATCGCGGAATTCTTTTTATGATTGAAGTCAAAGTAAAACAATAATACACCCATTTAAGTAACGTTGAGTCAGCCATTAGAATTCATTTGATTGGTTCGATCGAAAAAAAAGTGTGTTACCATTTAAATGAGAATAAAAAACAAAGTCAAAAGTCATTTATCAAGTTCGCCCTTTCTCTCGCGTTCTCTTTTTTTCTTTCTTCTCTTCAACTTTTTTATGATAGTTTTACTTAATCTAGTGTCCACTAGTGTATATATATTATATGTTTTCAGTCTTTGTTTTATAATTATTTATATTAACTCGCAGTGTTCATGAATAGTGAATAAGTTTAATAGAAGCGAGAGTGATAGACATTATAGTTGCCACAAAACTAGTTCAAACAAAAAATACAAAAAGCAGTGAAACGATAAATGAAAGTCGCGAAAATGTAAATGGAGACGATTTATTATGTGTGTGCGTGTGTGTTGGTATGTGTGTGTGTGCGTGTGTGAATATCGACAGCTCGACATTCTTAAGCGTGCTATGTACTAAACTGCTCTTTGTTGGTGTCATTGATAAAATAAAACCTATTATTTAGTCCATGCGTCTATAAATAACTATGGATGCGACAAATGAAGAAGTAGAGCGATTCGAGCCAAGTTACATAACATAGGCCTCGTCTTAAACAGCTTAATTCTTCTAATATATATATATATATATATATATATATATATATATATATATATATATATATATATATATATATAGCCATACACCCCCACACACACATATATATTTTATTTTTATTTTATACATACATACATACATATATATATATATATATATATATATATATATATATATATATATATATATATAAGACGCTGTATATTTTATGAAAGCTGATAGCAATACAGAAAAAAGATGAATAAAAATAAACAATCGAAAACGAAATTTGCGGTCTTGATCTTCATAATTATCCATTTTTCGATAAATCATTCATATTCGTTCAATGAATACCCAAGTTATTGCAGATCATGAACGTTCTTATTCTCCGTCTGAACGTCATGTTTTCACTTTCTATTTATGTATAATTGTCTGGTGTTATTTTATTCGTAATTCGAAAGACTTATTGTGTAAACTTTGGAGTTTTGTAACCAACTTGTTCGAGAATGGAAATAATAATATGCGAATTGGCAACTATAAGAGTAACCCTGGATAGTATTTAAAATATTTGATATTTCGGGAAGAATATTCCCTTCTCAAAAAGCACAATGAAAATACATCTAACGAAAAGAAACTAAAAAATTGACTACTTCTTTGATTTTTCTGTAAATGACTTTTTATGCCATTTAAAATTATTTGAATGGTTATATCACTGATATATTACTTTTTTAAATTGTTTTATTTGTTTATATAATTATTTATTTTTAAATTGTTTCACCCAAACAAAATGAATTAAAACATAAACAATAAGCACAAATATATTTTTATCAGAATAATACCAAACATTTATTAATATCGATTAAATTTGGAAAAGTATATATATATATATATATATATATATATATATATATATATATATATATTCCACTTTTTGAACACTTACTTATCATAAATGAGTAGATACTGAGTTGACCTGATAATTGCGAATATAAGCACGTATATGTTTCCCTTATCATATAGCTGACATCAGAACTCCACATACATAAGTTAATAGTATGCTAAAGACGAAATATTTGTAAAAAAATAATTAGCACAAAACAAAAAGAAAACATCACGAAAATCAAACGAATAATAGATTGTAATTACAAAACAGCTAACACACGAAGAAACACATCGGCACATATAAAAAAATATGCATCAATTATGTCATCGATTTTACAAAAAGTATCACTATCTATCTTTCACTACCCCTTCCCTCTCTCTCACTCGTACTATATATATATATATATATATATATATATATGTATTAATCTACACACACATAGTGATATGTATACAGTATGTATACATACATGCATGTGCATTTATGTATATTTATATATTTATATAATGATGTATGCATGTGTTTTTTAAAAAATTTCTTTTAATTTTATTCTAGCTGCATATAGGGTATCCTACCGGATAACGCAAGAGTACGACACACACACACACACACACACACACACACACACACACATATATATATATATATATATGGATAGATACACCGTTCGTCTACCCTTTTTCCCTTTAAATCATGAATATTAGAAAAGGAAAATTTTCTAAGAGAAAAAGAGAAATATAGATATATAGTTTGTAACAATCTAAGTATGCATGTATTTACATAGGTACGCATAATAACAATAAGTAAAAAAAAAAAAAAACTCACCGGGTAAACAATCACTTGTTGATTTTTTGTGCTTTCACTCATAACGAAGAGAAAATTAATCCGGCAAAATTATAAATTTCAAATTTATTCTATATCATATATGCAAACCAAATGTAAGATATACATATATACACACATATTATGAAAATATGTGCTTGTATATATATATATATATATATATATATATATATATATATATATATATGTATGTATGTATAAATCTATGTATATATATGTGTGTGTATGTAGTTATAAGCAAATATATACATATATGCAAATATATGTATACATAAAATGTATATCTAAATAAACTACGTTTTTTTTTCTTTTTGTATTGTTTAGTTTTTCTATTTCCTGGTTGTTTTTACTGTCGAATGCAAAAAGAGTCGATGATTACAGCAAAGCGTATTGACCCAGCGGCTGCGATATTTGACAAGGAGGCCCTTCTTCCTCCCTTCTCATCTCTACCAAGGTTTTCGATTATCTACTTCAGTCTCTGTTTTCGGCTTTATATACGGCCAAGATTTATATCTTTTTAATAGTTAAACTAATAAATAAATAAAATCTTGACTCTTATCTCGGACACTTTTTTTCTGTAATGATAGGCTTTAAATCCCCTCCCCATCCTTTACAGCTAACCCCACCTCTTTCTGTTTTATTCACTTGTATTCGGGTCTAATTCCTCTGCACATCTATCTATCTATCTATCTATCTATCTATCTATCTATCTCATCTGTTTCAAATTATTTCAAAATAGTCATATATAACTCACTATCTCAATTATCTTGTTTTGTATCGCAATTTGTTCAAATATCTCTCTGAATTTCATAACTACCTCAATATGTTTGGATTCATCTGGCAATTTACTTTTCTAGTTTTAAGAGTTCATAGTCTAGCAAGTAGAGATCAAAGCACATAAAGTAGTAAAAGTGGAGGTAATATTAATGAGTCACTCATTAACGGGATTGGCGTCATAATTGATCAACGAGATCGGAGGTATAACTATAAAGAAAGCTGAGGTAAAAATTTGAAATGTATAGTGTGCTGTATATGATGGTTGGGAAATTAGACTTTGAGGCAAATTTGGCGGGGGGGGTAAGAAATGGACAGTAAAATGGAAATAGAAGTGAGAACCTTCATTGTTTCGAATATAGTGATATATTATAAGAATTTCTTGGAAAGTGAGAAAACCTCAGAGTTTGAGAAGCTGATGAAAAGATCAATAGTAGAAGAAATTCTTTTGCTAAAGAAAATGATGTGAGCATTGATGGCAGCGTTCCGGACCACAAAAATAGAAGTCAGGCCAGTGTTAAACTTCCATGAATTGAACCGTTTTGTGGCGTGTGATAAAAGAAGCAATATAATAGATGTTTGTGATGATAAGATGAGAATGTGCAAACGATTAGTGAATATTATTTCTGCCTACTTGCAGCTGCATGCGGCGAAGGAACTATGACAGTATCCTCTATAAAGTAAAAACTTATTAGTTAACACGGCTTGGGTTCGGACTAAATGTTGCGCCGAAGATTATGGCTGCGACTTTAAAAGCAGTGTAAACGGAAGGAAGCAAAGCAAAAAAGTCACCGATTCGTATATCAATGACAAAATGGTGGATGTAATGGTGGATGTAACAAAGATGTGAAAAGAATTTGAGCTAAAGCAAAATCGCCAACATCTTTGGATAGAGGAGCAGCACTTACGCTAATATAAAGAAGGATAGGAGAGTTCATATTCACACAAGGCAACGACATCCTAGAGATATGAGGAGAAAATAGTGGACGGAAGTTATTTTCTATCTGTGTCAAGTTGTTAGGACTATTCAGTTGATGAATGGCTGCAATTAATATGTATATATGTTAAAAGCAAATGGATTAGACTGGAAGGACAGATTTGATAGTAAAACTATGTAATAGAAATACAGGAGATTTTAACTGCTATAGAAAATTACTCTTGTGGCCCCCTCTCTTGGGACGTCAAGTAAGGACCCATAATCGCCTTCGAAAACTTCGGCTCGTGATGTCTTGTTCCCTGAGACGGTCACATCAGATTCCTGGTATGCTGAAAACGAATAGCAAAGCTCAGGCAGGCAAGCAAGAAAAACAGCCACGTGAAATTCTATTTTACTAGAGTTTATTTCACAAAAAATATTTACAGGCATTTTACAAATATTGTTTAGTTCTTATCAAGTTTTAAAAGTCTCAAATCTTTAGTCTTCGCACTCAGACGGATAGAAGTAGGTGGCGTGATCAGTCATTGGGAACGGCGAGATTCCACGCAATCTGTGCCTCTTGGAATCAAACGGGAATCTGCTAATATTTTAGCGTATCGGCCTTATGTAGTCGGGTGTGTGTTCGGGGGGGGGAGATCTCTAAGCCAATCAAATTACGCCACGCATTTGGGGAAACCCCAAATTTTGCGGGTGTGCAATTCAGCCATATCACTAGCTTTGTAATTTCGGACCAAACTCAACATTTAATTCCCATGACCTCAAAGGTCACGTCCCATCATTCAGACAGTCATAGTCTGAAGGGTCCACCAGGCCGATCAGTACAATACATTATTCTAACATTCTCACATTATATTATTATAGTATTATATACAATATATTATTCTAAAATTCTCACATTTCCTGTTGTCTATTTTTCAAGTAACAAATATACCTCTGATTTTCAAACAATAAAGCAAAATATATCTATATATTTCCATTCAAGTCCTTTGGATATCCGCTGTCGCCCGGGATCTATGAAAGTAATCTTAGCATAGTTATGCGGTCTTCTTCAGCTCCCGAATGAGGAGCAAAACGCTCCCTTAGGTCAATTAGGTTACACTCTGTTACTGGAGCTTGGTAATACCTTACACATAAATAAGAGTGGTGTGTTGTGATGCAAGCAATATTGCAACAGGCGTGGTCGTTGAGATTGGCGGTTTAGTGTCGGAAGATGCAGCTGTGTTATGAAAAAAGAATAGCTATAATAATATTAAGGTGGCCGAATTAGATACTGTTTCGACAGCCACCAATTTAGCTATAAAATTGTGGTTGAGAAAAACTGAAATAAGAACCGATTCAGCCACGGTAATAAGTTGGGTGAACTCTACAGTGGAAAAGAGTGGAAGAATACGAAAAAAGGAGCTCGAGAAATGGTTGTAAAAACGGAGATTATTTATACGTGGAGCGTTAGTATCGGAATTAAAACTGTGAATAAAGACAGTGTCTTTGCCTTCAGAGAGAAACAAACCAGATACATGCACTCAGATGAAAATGCAGTGATTAATTGAAAAAGAAAAGGTCCCGGTATGCTGCATAGGAATTGGTGAACAAGAAAAGTTTCATGGCATGCACTACCTGGTAGTGGAAAGAACATTATATTTAGTGCAGAAAGTTGACCCATTTATAAATCGGGAAAGAAGTTTAAAACGTGGTTAAGAATTGTGTTTGATGTCAATCGATTGATTCCAGCCCAACTATACATAATCCTGGGAAATTGGGACATCAAATAATTGAACAAGATTAGCTATAGACATAACACACTGAAAATGATGCTTAAATGAAGTCCAGTAAATAAATGGCAATATGTTTAAGCCAGAAGTTCTCCAAACGATGTTTAAAAAAATGGAAAATAAGAAACTATTATAGCGGCAGATGCGGAGGAATCAGAATTAGAATTAGAATTAGAATGGCGAAGCAACAAGAAGGATATCACCTTAAAAGGCACATTCTGGTAGACTATGGCTCCTAAGGTCGGACAGAGAGGGTACACAGTGCCCCATAGATTAGTTTTTAATTATGAATGGAGGTACCCAATAGATACATCCCCAGCAAGCGATTACCAACTATCCAAACAATCGCGCGTTCGGTAGTTTCACCCAAAAGTTTTCGAACTATCGAACGCGTGATGTACTCTGCAATGGAGAAGAAGAGAAGCTATTTAACTTAAGTGAAGATGGAATACTACGAAATATTTTGAGGCGCATGGTCTGTGTAGACGATGAATATATAAATGCTGGGCATGAGAGCAATGCACGGACCGCAGAAAGACAGTAATGGACGAATCTGGGCACATGATTATGTAATAGAAATGATCTGTAATTATCAGAAGGGTCTGAAATGCTAGAAAGGCAAAGTAAGTAACTTTTCTGTGAGCAAAAGCCTTAAAAAAACCAATACAAACCTGTTTTTGTGCGGCCTCTGGCGTTTTGTGAAGAAAAAAAACTAAGAAAAAGAATGGCCACTTTCTATTTTTATATACTTGCTATATTTGTCACGTAATATGCAAATTAAATACTTCCGATTTTAAATAAAAAGCCCGATTTATCAGAGACTACATTGATATTGGCTTTGGATGTTGGACTAGCAAATTTTGTTAGCAGGGCGTCGTGTTTTGAAGTTGAGAATATTGATAGCAGAATGTCGAGTTTTTGAGTCGAATTTATGGCAGCAATGCGTCGAATATAGAGTAGTGAATTTTGACAACAGTCTGTGGAATTTAACTACGGAAATTTTTACTTGGAAGCGTAGCATAGTAAAGAATCTGTCAGAGCAAGTGTAGAATACTTAACATTTGTTCGTTTATACCGACATTTACGACATGCAAACATAAATAAGAATTATATTGTGCACAACTATATAACCCTCGTTAAATTGTGCACAAGTATATAAACCTCGTTAAATTTCATTTGCTTAGATGTTTTAAAGATTTTAAATAATAAATCATTTGCATTTTTCCTTACCCAATCATGCGTACCTCATTTTGAGATATCTTGATACTTGTCGCAAGCCATTCCGGAGGTAAAATGCGCAAAATTCTGAGTAGCTTATCGCCATATATATTTTCATAACTTACTACCTATCTCCACTTACGCCTTAGAAAAATGTTAAGGTAAATCTGAAAATCCATATATAAAGTATTATATCTGTACACAATTTCATGTTGACACAAGAATAATATATATATATATATATATATATATATATATACATATATATATATATATATATATATATGATGGTACACCGGAACACTGACGTCAACAGTCGGAGTAAGCCGAGCGTCGCCGTAACATAAAGCAACGCCACTGAAAATGAGGCGCGATGTTTTTCAACGCGACGCGCGTTGCAAATTCAAAGCAGCAGACGACAATTTAGAAGAGGAAGAAAAAAAAAGTAAAAGTAAAAAAACACACACACACACACACACCAGTTCCTACATTAACGGAAAAGACACACAAGTTATTCAGGGCAGGAAGAAAAAAAAGTGTAAAATAACAAACAAAAAACCCAATGAATTTTACATCTTTATGTGACCAACTCAAAACCCCAGCCGGAGTACTGGATTTTTGCCAAAAAAAAAAAAAAAATTACTGGCAAGGTCGAAAACGTGTGCGTCATGCGGACACATCTGTCAACTTATGAGAAGAGCAAAAGTAAGCGATGGCAATTGCCGAACCTATAATTCACTCAGGACTGGCACTTTTTTCGTCAAGTCCAGGTTTACAATAGCAACAATTATCAAAATCATTTACCTGTGGGCCTGAAAAAAGATCTCCAACGCGAATGCGGTTTAAGGTCATCACACACCATCGCCGATTGGAAAAATTTCCTGAGAGACATCTGTGGAGAATATTTTCTCAAAAATCCCCAGCAGATAAGGGGCCCGGGCCATACGGTGGAAATAGACGAGGCAGTATTCAATCGCCGAAAACATAACGTAGGCCGACTAATCACACCGGTCAGGGTCTTCAGTGGATACGACCCCGCCGAAAAGGAGGGTTTCTTGGTGAATGTACCAAACCGGAATACAGAAACCCCCCTTCTCTTAATAAAACAGTATAATCTGCCGGGGACCACGGTTGTATCAGACTGTTGGAAGGCATACAGCAAAGTGGGGGGAGAGCCTTCATTTTGTACCTCCCGAAACGAAGGCTACGACGAATCATGTGGAGCGAATATGGAAGGAAGCGAAACAACGCAACAAAGTTGAATGCAGGACCAACCGGGAGCTTTTGGACACATATCTCCTAGAGTGTATGTGGAGACATATCTCCTAGAGTGTATGTGGAGACAAACATTTGGTAAAGTTCCGTTTGTCTCCATATAAGCTCAAATCACCGAAAGCTACCCGGTTGATGAAAAGCTGCTCCCTTGCACACCCGCTACCACCTCTGCGTCCACTTTGACGTCGTGTGATGCCGTCCAACAGTCTGAGGAAGCAACAACATAACCCCCCCAAAAAAAGAACAAATGTTTCACTTTTCACGCTTTTCTAAAGAAATAAAACAGATTCTCCCTCCCCTCCAAAAAAAAAGTTTGGTTTCTTTTTTTGTTGTAAAAAAAGAAAAAATGTTTCAACTTTACACGTTTTTCTATAAAAAAAACATAAAAAAGCCCCCCCCCCAAAAAAAAAACAAAAAAAACAACAGTTTTGTTTCTATTTTTCTTGTAACAAAAAAGAAAAAAGTGTGGGACTTACCAGTGAACCTTTTATTGAACTAACAAATGTTTCCGTAAATATATATATATATATATATATATATATATATATATATATATATATATATAAATGTTATAATATTTTTTTTTATCGGTAATAAAACTTTAAAGTTCCAAGGTAAGTTTTCCTGTTTTTTTTTTTCTTGTAATGCTATGCGACGCTCGGTTTTATTTCCTTGGCGACGTTCGGCTTACTCCGGCTGTTGACGTCAGTGTTCCGGTTACAGCCGAGCAGTGGCTGAGTTACGTCCGGATAACTCTCTGCACTAGTACCATATATATATATATATATATATATATATATATATATATATATATATATATATATATATATATATACATATATATATAGTGTTAGAAGTTTTTAACCTTTAAAACTATACAAAGTAAATATTTTTTATCGTTCGTTAGAAAACTATTTAGTCAGTAAGTTATTTAATCACCTGCAATCACTGCATCAGCTTGCTCTCTCAAATTCACTATTGTACCAATAATACTTTAGTTTTTAAGGGATCATCAGTTGTTTACCATGAAACACGGTTTCCCTACAAGTAAACCATGACTAAATATTCAAAATCACATCGTATTTGCAGCTCAAATAAGATCTCCTCAGTCTGGCTCCCAATCACTGGCTTGCATAATAAATAATGCATCTTCTCCAAGTGATGTTTCATAAAGTAACAACTGAAGCTGCATATCTCACTAAACTATATGAATTCTGAATCCAGTAAAATAAAGAGACCACAAGAATGACATATTATGACATATTTAAATGGTCAATCGGGGTGTGGAAAATTATGTTCTTAACTATTTTACTAACAAGCACCCAAGT